>NC_048574.1:33027675-33307675 GCF_013265735.2 Oncorhynchus mykiss | reverse complement strand
TCTTCACAAAAAAATACAGTTTTATATCTTTATGTTTGAAGCCTGAAATGTGGCAAAAAGTCGCAAAGTTCAAGGGGGCCAAATACTTTCGTAAGGCACTGTATATGTTTTTGCTATTTATTCTTTGTTATAGAGCCAAAAAGATTGGAGAAGTGGTTTACCCATACATCTCCATTTTGGATGGATAATTATTCGTGTTGTTGTTTGTTTAGTGTTTTCCAATTTTCCCAGAAGTGGTTAGAGTCTATGGATTCTTCAATTGCATTGAGCTGATTTCTGACGTGCTTTTCCTTCTTTTTCCTTAGTGCATTTCTGTATTGTTTTAGTGATTCACCATAGTGAAGGCGTAGACTCAGGTTTTCCGGGTTTCTATGTTTTTGGTTGGACAGGTTTCTCAATTTCTTTCTTAGATTTTTGCATTCTTCATCAAGCCATTTGTCATTATTGTTAATTTTCTTCGGTTTTCTATTTGAGATTTTTAGATTTGATAGGGAAGCTAAGAGGTCAAATATACTGTTAAGATTTTCTACTGCCAAGTTTACACCTTCACTATTACAGTGGAACGTTTTACCCAGGAAATTGTCTAAAAGGGATTGAATTTGTTGTTGCCTAATTGTTTTTTGGTAGGTTTCCAAACTGCATTCCTTCCATCTATAGCATTTCTTAATGTTACTCAGTTCCTTTGGCTTTGATGCCTCATGATTGAGTATTGCTCTGTTTAAGTAGACTGTGATTTTGCTGTGGTCTGATAGGGGTGTCAGTGGGCTGACTGTGAACGCTCTGAGAGACTCTGGGTTGAGGTCAGTGATAAAGTAGTCTACAGTACTACTGCCAAGAGATGAGCTATAGGTGTATCTACCATAGGAGTCCCCTCGAAGCCTACCGTTGACTATGTACATACCCAGCGTGCGACAGAGCTGCAAGAGTTGTGACCCGTTTTTGTTAGTTATGTTGTCATAGTTGTGCCTAGGGGGGCATATGTGGGAGGGAATGCTGTCACCTCCAGGCAGGTGTTTGTCCCCCTGTGTGCTGAGGGTGGCAGGTTCTTGTCCGGTTCTGGCATTTAGGTCGCCACAGACTAGTACATGTCCCTGGGCCTGGAAATGATTGATTTCCCCCTCCAGGATGGAGAAGCTGTCTTCATTAAAATATGGGGATTCTAGTGGGGGGATATAGGTAGCACACAGGAGGACATTTTTCTCTGTTAGGATAATTTCCTTTTGAATTTCTAGCCAAATGTAGAATGTTCCTGTTTTGATTAATTTAATGGAGTGAGTTAGGTCTGCTCTATACCAAATTAGCATACCCCCTGAGTCCCTTCCCTGTTTCACACCTGGTAGTTTGGTGGATGGGACTACCAGCTCTCTGTAACCTAGAGGGCAACCAGTGGGTCCGTCTCCTCTATACCAGGTTTCTTGCAGGATGACAATGTCTGTATTACCGATTTCTTTGGTGAAGTCCGGGTTTCTGCTCTTTAGGCCAAAGGCAGATGACCTCAGGCCTTGGATATTCCAGGATAATATAGTGAAGGCTTTTTGTTCCATAGAGTGTCCAATGTTGTTGGTTGTGGTTTGGCCTTAGGCCAGTAAGTGTGAGCAGAGCCTGCTGAGCATCTGGTACATGCCATTGGCTTGGGCGAGTGTGAGAGTGGGGGTTGGGACTGTTTGCCCGCTCACTACCTGGGCGTATGTGTGGCTTCCATGTTGAGGCCCTCTTTGCGTGGGTGGGGTGCATGGGGTGGGCAGGAGTGGCCATAGGTCTGATCTAAGGGGGCCTAAATGGGGTGTGGGCATGGTTGACGTGGGGGGGGTGTTGATTGGTTGGGGTGGGGGTGTGGATGTGTCTGGGTGTACTGTGGTCTGGAAGTAATTCCTCTTGGCGTGGGTCCTCTATGTGTAGGTCCAGGGGGGGGTCCTGCAGATCTGGGAGGGTGTCTCGCTGGTCTGGGTGGGGTGTCTTGATCTGTTGCTCCTGTGTGAAGTGTTGGGGATACGTTTGAGAGCGATGTCCTTTAGAGTTCGGGCAAAGGTGGGCACTGCTGCCTTGTAGAGGTGGACCTGGTCATAGAGGCTGTTCAAGTCCAGGGTGGAGTGGTGGGCCAGGAAAACGTTTGGTTTTGAGGCACAGTCACGGGAAATACTTGCATTTACCCGCTGTATTGTGGCAGGGTGGAAGTCTTTTCGTGGTAGCAGGGTGGAGATAACCACTTGTGCGTTGGGGAAAGTAGAAGAAGCCTTTTCAATCACTCCCTTCAGTGCTGTGGCCACTCTTTCCTGCTGTGCTCTCAGGTCGTTTGTGCCTGTGTGTATTATTATGTGGCTGGGTGAGCCTAGTTTGGCCTCAGACAGAAGGTCTAGGGTGCGCTGGGTGTTTGGACACCAGAGTTTAGACACACTGTGTTTGGGAAAAAGTTTTTTTTCTTCTATATATTTCCCATTTGAGTTCATAAGTAGTACAATCTGTGTCTTGTGTTTGTCCTCAGTGGGTGTGGGGGGGTTGTCAGAAGGGCTATCAGGGTGGCTGACAGGGGGGGTGCTCAGAGGGGGTGAGAGCCTCTGGGCTTGGGGTTCTTCATTTGTCTGTTCTGCTGTGATGTCGACTCTATGGTCAGGGTCTGGTGTGGACTGTTCTGCTGTGGTGTCGACTCTATGGTCAGGGTCTGGTGTGGACTGTTCTGCTGTGGTGTCGACTCTATGGTCAGGGTCTGGTGTGGACTGTTCTGCTGTGGTGTCGACTCTATGGTCAGGGTCTGGTGTGGACTGTTCTGCTGTGGTGTCAAGACTTTTGTTGGGTGCTGAGGTGGGCTGTTCTGCTGGCTTCTCTGTGGGGGTGGCCACCTCTCTAGTGGGTTGTTCTCTGTCACACGCCGTCCCCCTCAACTTCTCCTCCATCCCCCCCACCCTCTCCTCCATCCCCCTCAACCTCTCCTCCACCAGCAGTCTGATACTCTCCTCTAGTGCTCTGTTCTGCTCCTCTTTCTCCTGTTGTATTTGTCTCACCACTGTCCAAAGAGCAGATATGTCTCTGTCCACCTCCAGCTCTCCGGGTCTGGTTAAGGGGCTGTTGTTGTGCTGGACTGTTGTCTGGGTCTGTGCTGACTGAAGTGTAATCACCTGCTGTTCCAGCTCCACCTGCCTTACCTCCAGCTGGGTGAATTTGTCCTTCATTTCAATGAGGGAGTGGTAATCTGTGCTGGGAGGTTGACTCTCCGCTGGGGGTTGCTCATCTGTGGGGTTACATAATGAGGAGGTCTGGTCTGACCCGCTCGGTGTGGGGGTATCTTTATCAAGGGAGAGCTTCTCCTGCTGGGCTAATTCTTTGATTAACAAAGGGGTAGTGTGCTAATATAGCGCTGTGCCATGCCAGGGGATGGTTTGTGTGGAAGATAAGGTTGCTGATGTTCCCATTTTTGTAATAGTCAGCAAAAGGTGTTTCTTGATTTTCCATAAGGAGCTTCATTTTGTAATCTTTTCTTGCCTTATCATTCTTTACATGCAAAGGGTACTGTATTTTAATTACCTCTGAACAGCGGGAGGGAGCTTCTAAGGCCTCTCCATTTGGTTGGGGTAGACTGTGTGATTCTCCTGCCATTGTTGGGCTAATGGGCTTTGACACCTCTCACTTGACACGTCAGTGCTAGTTGAAGCTGTATCAAGCTTGGTAGAATTATGTTAGAATTCAGTCCTTATAAAATAATGTGTATTTTTCTTCTTGGCTTTTGGAAATAAAATATAGTTTCAGACTAAACATTACTCACTCAGTTCCAGGTTGGATGGTGTTTTCAGGTTTCTGTTGTTTTCCAGAGAATTTGCTGTATAGGGTAATAAATCCTTGGTAGTTGTGAACTTTCCAGGTGATTCCGTAATTCCGTCCAAAATCAGGTTGTAGGTTTTAAGTTTTGATTTGAAGTAGGGGTTATGTTGTAGAGGGTAGAATCCAGTATGTATCTCTCTCTGCCTCTCGCTCTCTCTCTGCCTCTCGCTCTCTCTCTGCCTCTCGCTCTCTCTCTGCCTCTCGCTCTCTCTCTGCCTCTCGCTCTCTCTGTCTCTGCCTCTCTCTCTGTCTCTGCCTCTCTCTCTGTATCTGCCTCTCTCTCTGTCTCTGCCTCTCTCTCTGTCTCTCTCTCTGTCTCTCTCTCTGCCTCTCTCTCTGCCTCTCTCTCTGCCTCTCTCTCTGCCTCTCTCTCTGCCTCTCTCTCTGCCTCTCTCTCTGCCTCTCTCTCTCTCGCTCTCTCTCGCTCTCTCTCGCTCTCTCTCGCTCTCTCTCGCTCTCTCTCGCTCTCTCTCGCTCTCTCTCTCTCGCTCTCTCTCGCTCTCTCTCGCTCTCTGCCTCTCTCGCTCTCTCGCTCTCTGCCTCTCTCGCTCTCTGCCTCTCTCGCTCTCTGCCTCTCTCGCTCTCTGCCTCTCTCTCTCTCTGCCTCTCTCTCTCTGCCTCTCTCTCTCTGCCTCTCTCTCTCGCTCTCTGCCTCTCTCTCTCGCTCTCTGCCTCTCTCTCTCGCTCTCTGCCTCTCTCTCTCGCTCTCTGCCTCTCTCTCTCGCTCTCTGCCTCTCTCTCTCGCTCTCTGCCTCTCTCTCTCGCTCTCTGCCTCTCTCTCTCGCTCTCTGCCTCTCTCTCTCGCTCTCTGCCTCTCTCTCTCGCTCTCTGCCTCTCTCTCTCGCTCTCTGCCTCTCGCTCTCTGCCTCTCTCTCTCGCTCTCTGCCTCTCTCTCTCGCTCTCTGCCTCTCTCTCTCTGCCTCTCTCTGCCTCTCTCTCTAGCTCTCGCTCTCTGCCTCTCGCTCTCTGCCTCTCTCTCTCGCTCTCTGCCTCTCGCTCTCTGCCTCGCTCTCTGCCTCTCTCTCGCTCTCTGCCTCTCTCTCGCTCTCTGCCTCTCTCTCGCTCTCTGCCTCTCTCTCGCTCTCTGCCTCTCGCTCTCTGCCTCTCGCTCTCTGCCTCTCGCTCTCTGCCTCTCTGCCTCTCTCTCTCGCTCTCTGCCGCTCTCTGCCTCTCTCTCTCTGCCTCTCTCTCTCTGCCTCTCTCTCTAGCTCTCTGCCTCTCTCTCGCTCTCTGCCTCTCTCGCTCTCTGCCTCTCTCGCTCTCTGCCTCTCTCGCTCTCTGCCTCTCTCGCTCTCTGCCTCTCTCGCTCTCTGCCTCTCTCGCTCTCTGCCTCTCTCGCTCTCGCTCTCTGCCTCTCTGCCGCTCTCTGCCTCTCTCTCTCTCTCTCTCTGCCTCTCTGCCTCTCTCTGCCTCTCTCTCTCTCTCTCTCTCTGCCTCTCTCTCTCGCTCTCTGCCTCTCTCTCTCCCTCTCTGCCTCGCTCTCTGCCTCTCTGCCGCTCTCTGCCTCTGCCTCTCTCTCTCTCTGCCTCTTTCTCTCTCTCTGCCTCTCTCTCTCGCTCTCTGCCTCTCTCTCTCGCTCTCTGCCTCTCTCTCTCGCTCTCTGCCTCTCTCTCTCGCTCTCTGCCTCGCTCTCTGCCTCTCTGCTGCTCTCGCTCTCTGCCTCTCTGCCTCTCTCTCTCTCTGCCTCTCTCTCTCTCTCTCTCTGCCTCTCTCTCTCTCTCTCTCTGCCTCTCTCTCTGCCTCTCTCTCTCTCTCTCTCTGCCTCTCTCTCTCTCTCTGCCTCTCTCTCTCTCTCTGCCTCTCTCTCTCTCTCTGCCTCTCTCTCTCTCTCTGCCTCTCTCTCTCTCTCTGCCTCTCTCTCTCGCTCTCTGCCTCTCTCTCTCTCGCTCTCTGCCTCTCTCTCTCCCTCTCTCTCTAGCTCTCTGCCTCTCTGCCGCTCTCTGCCTCGCTCTCTCTCTGCCTCTCTCTCTCTGCCTCTCTCTCTCTGCCTCTCTATCTCTGCCTCTCTATCTCTGCCTCTCTCTAGCTCTCTGCCTCTCTCTTGCGCTCTGCCTCTCGCTCTCGCTCTCTCTGCCTCGCTCTCTCGCTCTCTCTCTCTGCGCCCCTCTTGCTCTCTCTCTGCTTCCTTCTCGCTCTCTCTGCCTCGCTCTCTGCCTCTCTCTCTCTCGCTCTCTGCCTCTCTCTCTCTCGCTCTCTGCCTCTCTCTGCCTCTCTCTCTCGCTCTCTGCCTCGCTCTCTCGCTCTCTGCCTCTCTCTCTCGCTCTCTGCCCCTCTCTCTCGCTCTCTGCCCCTCTCTCTCGCTCTCTGCCTCTCTCTCTCGCTCTCTGCCTCTCTCTCTCGCTCTCTGCCTCTCTCTCTCGCTCTCTGCCTCTCTCTCTCGCTCTCTGCCTCTCTCGCTCTCTGCCGCTCTCTGCCTCTCTGCCTCTGCCTCTCTCTCTGCCTCCATCTGCCTCTCTCTCTCTCTCGTTCCTGCTCTCTCTGCCTCTCTCTCTCTCTCGTTCCTGCTCTCTCTGCCTCGCTCTCTCTCTGCGTCCCTCTCGCTCTCTCTCGCTCTCTCTCTGCGTCCCTCTCGCTCTCTCTCGCTCTCTCTCTGCGCCCATCTCACTCTCTTCGCTCTCTCTGCCTCGCTCTCTGCCTCTCTCTCTCGCTCTCTGCCTCTCTCTCGCTCTCTGCCTCTCTCTCGCTCTCTGCCTCTCTCTCGCTCTCTGCCTCTCTCTCGCTCTCTGCCTCTCTCTCGCTCTCTGCCTCTCTCTCGCTCTCTGCCTCTCTCTCGCTCTCTGCCTCTCTCTCGCTCTCTGCCTCTCTCTCGCTCTCTGCCCCTCTCTCGCTCTCTGCCCCTCTCTCGCTCTCTGCCCCTCTCTCTCTCTCTGCCTCTCTCTCTCTGCCTCTCTCTCTCTGCCTCTCTCTCTCTGCCTCTCTCTTGCTGTCTGCCTCTCTCTTGCTCTCTGCCTCTCTCTTGCTCTCTGCCTCTCGCTCTCGCTCTCTCTGCCTCGCTCTCTCTCTCTGCGCCCCTCTCGCTCTCTCTCTGCGCCCCTCTCGCTCTCTCTCTGCGCCCCTCTCGCTCTCTCTCGCTCTCTCTGCCTCGCTCTCTGCCTCTCGCTCTCTGCCTCTCTCTGCCTCGCTCTCTCGCTCTCTCTCTCGCTCTCTGCCTCTCTCTCTCGCTCTCTGCCTCTCTCTCTCGCTCTCTGCCTCTCTCTCTCGCTCTCTGCCTCTCTCTCTCGCTCTCTGCCTCTCTCTCTCGCTCTCTGCCTCTCTCTCTCGCTCTCTGCCTCTCTCTCGCTCTCTGCCTCTCTCTCGCTCTCTGCCTCTCTCTCGCTCTCTGCCTCTCTCTCGCTCTCTGCCTCGCTCTCTCGCTCTCTGCTCTCGCTCTCTCTCTCTGTGTCCCTCTCGCTCTCTCTCTGCGCCCCTCTCGCTCTCTCTCTCTCGCTCTCTGCCTCGCTCTCTGCCTCTCTCTCTCTCGCTCTCTGCCTCTCTCTGCCTCTCTCTGCCTCTCTCTGCCTCTCTCTGCCTCTCTCTGCCTCTCTCTGCCTCTCTCTGCCTCTCTCTGCCTCTCTCGCTCTCTGCCTCTCTCGCTCTCTGCCTCTCTCGCTCTCTGCCTCTCTCGCTCTCTGCCTCTCTCGCTCTCTGCCTCTCTCGCTCTCTGCCTCTCTCGCTCTCTCTCATTCTCTCTGCCTCTCTCTCTGCCTCTATCTCTCTCTCTCTGCCTCTCTCTCTCTCTCTGCCTCTCTCTCTCTCTGCCTCTCTCTCTCTCTGCCTCTCTCTCTCTCTGCCTCTCTCTCTCTGCCTCTCTCTCTCTCTCTCTGCCTCTCTCTCTCTCTCTCTGCCTCTCCCTCGCTCTCTGCCTCTCTCTCTGCCTCGCTCTCTGCCTCTCTGCCGCTCTCGCTCTCTGCCTCTCTCGCTCTCTGCCGCTCTCGCTCTCTGCCTCTCTGCCTCTCTCGCTCTCTGCCTCTCTCGCTCTCTGCCTCTCTCGCTCTCTGCCTCTCTCGCTCTCTGCCTCTCTCGCTCTCTGCCTCTCTCGCTCTCTGCCTCTCTCGCTCTCTGCCTCTCTCGCTCTCTGCCTCTCTCGCTCTCTGCCTCTCTCGCTCTCTGCCTCTCTCGCTCTCTGCCTCTGCCTCTCTCTCTCTGCCTCTCTCTCTGCCTCTCTCTCTCTCTCTCTGCCTCTCTCTCTCTGCCTCTCTCTCTCTCTCTCTCTGCCTCTCTCTCTCTCTCTGCCTCTCTCTCGCTCTCTGCCTCTCTCTCTCGCTCTCTGCCTCTCTCTCTCGCTCTCTGCCTCTCTCTCTCGCTCTCTGCCTCTCTCTCTCGCTCTCTGCCTCTCTCTCTCGCTCTCTGCCTCTCTGCCTCTCTGCCTCTCTGCCTCTCTCGCTCTCTGCCTCTCTCGCTCTCTGCCTCTCTCGCTCTCTGCCTCTCTCGCTCTCTGCCTCTCTCGCTCTCTGCCTCTCTCTCTCGCTCTCTGCCTCTCTCTCTCGCTCTCTGCCTCTCTCTCTCGCTCTCTGCCTCTCTCTCTCGCTCTCTGCCTCTCTCTCTCGCTCTCTGCCTCTCTCTCTCGCTCTCTGCCTCTCTGCCTCTCTGCCTCTCTCGCTCTCTGCCTCTCTCGCTCTCTGCCTCTCTCGCTCTCTGCCTCTCTCGCTCTCTGCCTCTCTCGCTCTCTGCCTCTCTCGCTCTCTGCCTCTCTCGCTCTCTGCCTCTCTCGCTCTCTGCCTCTCTCGCTCTCTGCCTCTCTCGCTCTCTGCCTCTCTCGCTCTCTGCCTCTCTCGCTCTCTGCCTCTCTCGCTCTCTGCCTCTCTCGCTCTCTGCCGCTCTCGCTCTCTCGCTCTCTGCCTCTCTCGCTCTCTCGCTCTCTGCCTCTCTCGCTCTCTCGCTCTCTGCCTCTCTCTCTCGCTCTCTGCCTCTCTCTCGCTCTCTGCCTCTCTCTCGCTCTCTGCCTCTCTCTCTCTCTCTGCCTCTCTCTCTCTCTCTGCCTCTCTCTCGCTCTCTGCCTCTCTCTCTCGCTCTCTGCCTCTCTCTCTCGCTCTCTGCCTCTCTCGCTCTCTGCCTCTCTGCCGCTCTCGCTCTCTGCCTCTCTCGCTCTCTGCCTCTCTCGCTCTCTGCCTCTCTCGCTCTCTGCCTCTCTCACTCTCTGCCTCTCGCGCCTCTCTCTCTCGCTCTCTCTGCCTGTCTCACTGATGACCTGTGTGTCTCCTGACAGCATCAGCAGACTCTACTGAACCAGCTGAGGGAGGTCACAGGCACCACAGACATACAGCTACTTCAGCAGGCCCTGCAGGTAACAAACACAGAGGCCCTGCGGTGTGGATGCGGTGATGTTAGTGACTCACGCATCTCCCCGGCCTAATTCCCCTCTTTTTAAATCTCTTTATTTGCAATGTCTGATCGTGTTGATATTTAGTCGGACACAAGGTTGTTTAAAATAGTAAATCTTTCTCCTAGCTGATACTGATTTTCAGGGATGCATTTCTAAATGGTGTGACATGGTTTAAAATGTTACTGTTTAGTGTTTATGTTCTAAATTCTCCAGTGGGAGTTCTGCACATTTATTTATATTCAACCAATTCATCAGCCCATAAGCTTTATTGACCACCCAGAAGAGTCTACATGTCAACCCGTCTCTGACTGTCTAGCTATAACCCTGCTGTCCCTGCAGGTCAGTCATGGAGACCTGGCGGAGGCGGTGGCCTTTCTGACGGAGAAGAAGGCCAAGGTGCCCCAGCAGGATGAGGCCACCTACTACCAGACCACCCAGGTGGGCAACGACAGATACATCAGCGTTGGCAGCCAGGCAGACACCAGTGAGTACCTACCTCACCCAGCGCTGCCCGGGGCAGGCCCTAGCCAGGGAGATACTAGTGAGTACCGCTACCTACCTCATCTCATGTATATGCATAAGAAAAAATCTGTAGGCCTCAAGCCTGAATGTACTGAATGTTTAACTCTACTGTCTCCACTGATTCCATTTCTATCATATTTTTCCAGTTGTTCCCATTCATTTTGGTATTGAAGCTCTAAGTGAGCAGTTAACGTAGCATTAAGGTCTGAGTGGGATGTCTGTTAGCAGGATGCCTCCTGGCTCTCATGCAAGACAAGGGCTTATTTTGTTGAAATTACATGGTGTCATTTCAGGGGAATTTTCTGAGATGGGCACGAGAATTCCTGCAGAGGCATATCCTTCTCTGTTCAGGACCACCAGAGAAGGTCATATATCCTGACACGCCCCTTTGACTTTAATGCGGGAGTGGCCTGATTTAATGAACTTACACGCTTCCTCGGATACATGTCAAATAAGGAAAACAACCTAGTTAACCCAGTCTAAGGGGTATAGAGTAGTCTGGGGGAGGGGAAAACCATGGTGCTCCATTTACTACTCTGATGACTAACCTTCATCTTTTTATAGGCTTTTCTAACATTAAAGGCTACTGTACACTTAGGCTCTCCTCTTCCCTTTGTCTTTTTACGTGGTGATGAAAAGGATATTGTCGGTTTGCCCTTTCCCCTGACACTTATGTGAGAGGGATTATTAAGTCAGTAAGGCCTGAATCTTAACTTGTAATGTGTGCACTTAACTCAATTTCAGCATAGAATTGGGACTTGTATGTATGTATGTATGTATGTATGTATGTAGGTACATTAGCGTTCAAAAGTTTGGGGTCACTTATAAATGTCCACATTTTTTTGTCCATTAAAATAACATCACATTAATCTGAAATACAGTGTAGACATTGTTAATGTTGTAAATGACTTGTAGCTGGAAATGGCAGATTATTTTTAATGGAATATCTACATAGGCGTACAGAGGCCCATTATCAGCAACCATCACTCCTGTGTTCCAATGGCACGTTGTTTGCTAATCCAAGTAATTTTAAAAGCCTAATTGATCATAAGCAAACCCTTTTTGCAATTATGTTAGCACTGCTGAAAACTGGCCCTCTCTTCTGACTAGTTGAGTATCTGGAGCATCAGCATTTGTGGGTTCGATTACAGGCTCAAAATGGCCAGAAACAAAGACAAAACTCGCCAGTCTATTCTTGTTCTGAGAAATTAAGGCTATTCCAAGCGAGAAATTGCCAAGAAACTGAAGATCTCGTACAATGAGGTGTACTACTCCCTTCACAGAACAGCACAAACTGGCTCTAACCAGAATATAATGACTGGGAGGCCCGGGTGCACAACTGAGCAAGAGGACAAGTACATTAGTGTCTAGTTTGAGAAACAGACGGCTCACAACTCCTCAACTGACAGCTTAATTAAATAGTATCCGCAAAACACCAGTCTCAACGTCAACAGTGAAGAGGTGACTCCGGAATGCTGGCCTTGGCAGAGTTCCTCTGTCCATTGTCTGCATTATTTTGCCCATCTAATCTTTTCTTTTTATTGGCCAGTCTGAGATATGGCTTTTTCTTTGCAACTCTTGACATTGAGACTGGTGTTTTGCGGGTACTATTTAATGAAGCTGCCAGTGAGGTGTCTTTCTCAAACTAGACAATCTAATGTACTTGTCCTCTTGCTCAGTTGTGCACTGGGGCCTCCCACCCTTTCTATTCTGGTTAGAGTCAGTTTGTGCTGTTCTGTGAAGGGAGTAGTACACAGTAGAGGTCGACCGATTATGATTTTTCAACGCTGATACCGATTATTGGAGGACCAAAAAAGCTGATACCGATTAATTGGCAGATTTCAAATGTAAAAAAATAAAATGTATTTGTAATAATGACAATTACAACAATACTGAATTAACACTTATTTTAACTTTAATAAAATACATCAATAAAATCAATTTAGCCTCAAGTAGATAATGAAACATGTTCAATTTGGTTTAAATAATGCAAAAACAAAGTGTTGGAGAAGAACGTAAAAGTACAATATGTGCTATGTAAGAAAGCTAACGTTTCAGTTCCTTGCTCAGAACATGAGAACATATGAAAGCTGGTGGTTCCTTTTAACATGAGTCTTTAATATTCCCAGGTAAGACGTTTTAGGTTGTGCTTATTATAGGACTATTTCCCTCTATACCATTTGTATTTCATTAACCTTTGACTATTGGATGTTCTTATAGGCACTTTAGTATTGGCAGTGTAACAGTATAGCTTCCGTCCCTCTCCTCGCTCCTCCCTGGGCTCGAACCAACAACACAATGACAACAGCCACCACATCAAAGCAGCATTACCCATGCAGAGCAAGGGAAACAACCACCCCAAGGCTCAGAGTGAGTGAAGTTTGAAACGCTATTAGCGCGCGCTAACTAGCCAGCCATTTCACGTCGGTTACACCAACCTCATCTCGGGAGTTGATAGGTTTGAAGTCATAAACAGCACAATGCTTGACGCACAACGAAGAGCTGCTGGCAAAACGCACAAAAGTGCTGTTTGAATTAATGTTTACGTGCCTGCTTCTGCCTGTCAGATACTTGTATGCTTGTATGCTCAGTCAGATTATATGCAACACAGGACACGCTTGATAATATCTAGTAATATCATCAACCATGTGTAGTTAACTAGTGATTATGATTGATTGTTTTTTATAAGATAAGTTTAATGCTAGCTAGCAACGTACCTTGGCTTACTGCATTTGCGTAACAGGCAGTCTCCTTGTGGAGTGCAATGAGAGAGAGGCAGGTCGTTATTACGTTGGACTAGTTAACTGTAAGGTTGCAAGATTGGATCCCCAGAGCTGACAAGGTGAAAATCTGTCTTTCTGCCCCTGATCGAGGCAGTTAACCCACCGTTCCTAGGCCGTCATTGAAAATAAGAATGTGTTCTTAACTGACTTGCCTAGTTAAATAAAGATTAAATAAAGGTGTAAAAAAAAAATATTTAAAAAATCGGCGCCCAAAAATATAGATTTCCGATTGTTATAAAAACTTGAAATCGGCCCTACTTAATCGGCCATTCTGATTAATCGGTCAACCTCTAGTACACAGCGTTGTACAAGATTTTCAGTCGCTTGGAAATTTCTCACATGGAATAGCCTTCATTTCTCAGAACAAGAATAGACTGACGATTTTCAGAAGAAAGTTCTTTGTATCTGGCCATTTTTAGCCTGTAATCGAACCTACAAATGCTGATGCTCCAGATACTCAACTAGTCTAAAGAAGGCCTGTTTTATTGCTTCTTTAATTAGAACAACAGTTTTCAGCTGTGCTAACATAATTGCAAAAGGGTTTTCTAATGATCAATTAGCCTTTTAAAATGATAAACTTGGATTAGCTAACACAACGTGCCATTGGAACACATAAGTGATGGTTGCTGATAATGGGCCTCTGTACGCCTGTGTAGATAGTCCATAAAAAATCTGCCGTTTCCAGCTATAATAGTAATTTACAATATTAACAATGTCTACACTGTATTTATGATCAATTTGATGTTATTTTAATGGACCTAAAATGTGCTTTTCTTTCAAAAACAACATTTCTAATTGACTCCAAACTTTTGAACGGGTATGTATGCATGAATTAAAGGACTACGCGTGTGTTGTTTCAGACGTGATTGACCTGACAGGCGATGACAAGGATGACCTCCAGAGGGCCATCGCTCTCAGCTTGGAGGAGTCCAGCCGGGCCTTCAGGGAGACGGGCATCACTGATGAGGAGCAGGCCATCAGCAGGTAGACTGGGCTCAACACCACCATGTTATTGGCTGGGTTGAGGGGTGAGGAGGGGCATACTGGGAGCTGCAAGGTTTGAGTGGTGAAATGTCAACATAATGCACTTTCAAATCAGATTGAACAAGGCACTGTGCATACTTGCTGATCTTTGTTTTGTTGAGTTGCTAAATGTCAACATTGTGTTTTTTGGGGGTTTTGCACATAATACATGTCCTTTGATTAAAGTGTGTGTATTTTTAAACGTGTTGTGCTCTTTGCAGAGTTCTGGAGGCCAGCATAGCAGAGAACAAGGCAAGCCTAAAGCGGACACACACGGAAGTGTGGAGTGACTCGCCCAATCCCCACGACAGGAAGAGAATGGAGAACTGCCCTGTGGGTCTAAAGAACGTGGGCAACACCTGCTGGTTCAGCGCCGTCATCCAGGTGGAGACTCAACACAAACACACCCCCCATACAACGCAAAGCATCCTATGTCAATGTAATTCATTAGATATATAGGCCCTGTATTTATAATGACATTAGTGTGCTACCGCTCTTGGAGACTCCACTCTACTCTAAAGACTCCCTGGTAGAGGGTTAAGTGAGCTGGATGAGCACTGGATACATTGTCACATGGTCCCTGCCTCTGTGTGTATTGGGTCTCCTTAAGGAGACAGCACAGTCCCACGTTTCAGCTCCTTCTGATCCCAGAATTAGAGATTTACTAAAAGCAGATTATGAAATCAAGTGACAACTCCACTAATCTTTCTTATTTTCTAATCCTTTTATCAAAAGGAATGGAAGTTTGGTTTGTAACTTCGAACTTAGTCACATCACTCTGCTAACATTCTTTTGTAATCCATCATATCAATACAGCTAGCAGTAACAGGGAGATAACAGCCATAGTAAAACCGATGTTGACTACCTCACTATATTGGAGCGTCCATGATCTCTTTTGATATTGAAAACATGTTTAATGCAGGTTGAAGCTAAATGAATGTCACTCAGTAAAACGGACTCGTTTCTCTTTCTCGTCTCCTTGTTTCCAGTCTCTGTTCAACCTGCTGGAGTTCCAGAGGCTGGTGCTACACTACTCCCCTCCTGCCAGAGTCCAGGACCTGCCTCGCAACCAGAAGGTGAACCACCACCACCCATCCAAACAATCCATATCAGCACTCAGCTAGGAGGCTTAGGCCCAAATCCCCCTGACCATTACGTTCCAGAGATAGTGGCACTGGAACACAGGTTAAACCTTTTCTAGGCGACAGCCAGGGAAAGGTCCGGTTAGCTCTCTCCCCTGAGTACTTGACTTGTGTCCTTTGAGACCCATGTCTCCTCAGCTGGACAGCTGTCCTTCCTGTTAGCCTCTGAGGACCTGGCCCTCTGATGAGAGACTCGACATTCTGGGTTGTAAATCAGTGCCCTCACCAAGCAACAGCTCTGTTTGGTTGCAGTGTGATCTGCTCTTGCCTCAGGTTCCATTGGTTCACACTACCCCCTGACTGCCCAGTTGATTCACTACCTCTAGACCTAGCCACAGGGAGGGTGGAGGAAGAGGATTTGATGAAGCACACTGTAGCCCTAGTGGTTCCCTCTCTGACACACCCGACATTGACAATGACCCGTGACTCACACCAGCTCAGCTTAGACTCTCCTCCCTGTCTTTCTGCAACAGCTACAGTCTCTTCTTCGTCCGTTGCTGCAACTGAAATCTTGCTGTCTGCACAGCACCTTTCTCCCAACCGCTTCCCATGGAGCCCTCCTAAGGGTCAATATTTAGCGCACATCCGCTAATCTGGGCTACGCCCCTGCTGCTGTTGCCATATAGCGGCAGTCATTTTGGGGTTTTATTCTCTAGTCCCACTGTCTAATATCCAGAACCAACGGAGGAGGGACTCTTCTAGGGCTTAGGCTCTAATCTGTCGTCAATAGTCGTGACCCTTGCGCTCAAAGTGAGAGCACTTATCCAAGGGTTTATTTTAATTGCTCTGTTTGTCAACGAGGCTCGTCTTCAAAGCAAGGCTTTTCCTTTGCCAGTGTCACATAAGTGTCCCTTTTTTTTTGTCACACGTATGGGCTTGAGCAATGAGTCCTCTGTGCTCTCAACCTGTACCATAATGTAATTAGAACTAGTTCATTCATTGGTAGTAGTTGTGGTGCAGCCAGTCAGTGTCCTGCTGTATGTAGAGCAGTGGAGGACTCCCTCTGCTTGTCACATCTCACGCCAGCTCCAGCTCACAGATTTACTGGGTCAGCTCAGCATCACTAGGCTCCAATAGAAAAGCACATTCCCTTGCATAAACTGGGGAAATACTCCTCTTTCATATTTTGATGGGCACACCATCACCATCATAAAGTCCTGAATTTGAAAAGATTATACTGGGTATAATAGTGTTCTTAATTCAGTCTCCATGGTCTGAAAGATGGTTGACAATAAAACCCTGAAATATGACTATGATTTGGAAACCCGTATTCCCTTCCTCTAGAAGACAGGTTATCATGTTAACTAAGTCCCTCTGTGTGTCTGGTTCCCGGTTGTCGTTCCATAGGAGCACAGAAACCTACCCTTCATGCAGGAGCTTAGGAACTTGTTCTCCCTCATGGTGGGTTCTAAGAGGAAGTACGTGGACCCGTCGTGTGCCGTGGAGATCCTCAAGGACGCCTTCAAGTCCAGCGAGTCTCAGCAGGTAAACATCCTAGCTATCACTCTGTAAAATCTGCTATGATAAACCAATCAACCTTTCCATCAAATGTATTTGTAAAGCCCTTTTTACATCAACAGATGTCACAATGGGTTTTACAGTAGTCCGGCCTTGACCCCCAAAAATTGTAAGCAACAGTACAGTGGACATACAACTTGTAAATTAATTCTAAAGTTTGGGAACCCCTGCACTACGATACCATGGTGCTTGTCTACGGAGCAGCAAGGGGAACTGTCCCTCCCTACCTTCAGGCTCTGCTCAAACCCCCTACATCCTAACCAGAGCACTCCGTTCTGCCACCTCTGCTCTCTTGGCTGTCCCACCCATGTCCTGGCACCCCAATGGTGGAACCAGCTTCCCCCTGATTCTAGGACAGCAGAGTTCCTGCCCTTCTACCGAATATATGACACCCTACCTATGAAGAGTTTCTTATCCCCCAAAACTTAGCAGTGACTTCCTACTAGCACTGACTTTGCTCATCATTTCTTTATTGAGGAGAAATTGGACTACATCTGTGATATGTGGTTGTTCCACCTAGATATCTGAAGATGAATGCATCTTTGTTGTGAATAAGAGCATAGTTAGGGGTCCTTCAGTGTTTTCTTTACCTACATCTGATGGATTATAGTCCCTTCATCAGATGTTTTGGTGCTTCTCATGATACCTTCTGAAGGGTTGATCAGTCCTGACCTGAGCCAGGTGGCTGGTCCACTGCTCCTCCTCCTCGTGCAACAGCCATTGGGCCCGCCTCTTGCGCTACTGCGCTGAACTCTACAAATATACAATGCCTTGCAAAGGTATTCATCCCCCTTGGTGTTTTTCCTATGTTGTTTTATTACAACCTGTAATTTAAATAGATTTTTATTAGAATTTCATGTAATAGACATGCACAAAATAGTCCAAATTGGTGAAGTGAAATGAAAAAAATGACTTTAAAAAAAACTGTTTAAAAAAACTGAAAAGTGGTGCCCCAACCCCTTTGCTATGAAGCCCCTAAATAAGAGCTGGTGCAACCAATTACCTTCAGAAGTAATGAACACAGAACACGTATGTATGTATGTATGTATGTATGTGTGTATATATATATATATATATATATATATATATATACACACACACACACACACACACACACACACACACACACACACACACACACACACACACACACGTGTGTGTGTGTGTGCTATGACTTAAATAAATAAATAACTAAATATATATACCTCTTCTGAAAGGCCCCAGAGTCTACAACACCACTAAGCAAGGGGCACCATGAAGACCAAGGAACTCTCCAAACAGGTCAGGGACAAAGTTCTGGAGAAGTACAGATCAATGTTTGGTTATAAAAAAGATCAAACTTTGAACATCCCACGGAGCACCATTTTAAATCCATTATTAAAAATGGAAAGAATATGGCACCACCACAACAAACCTGCCAAGAGAGGGCCACCCACCAAAACTCATGGACCAGGCAAGGAGGGCATTAATCAGAGAGGCAACAAAGAGACCAAAGATAACCCTGAAGGAGCTGCAAAGCTCCACAGTGGAGATTGGAGTATCTGTCCACAGCACCACTTTAAGCTGTACGCTCCACAGAGCTGGGCTTTACGGAAGAGTGGCCAGAAAAAAGCCATTGCTTAAAGAAAGAAATAAGCAAACACTTTTGGTGTTCGCCAGAAGGCATGTGGGAGACTCCCCAAACATATGGAAGAATCCCAGACCTCAATCCAATTGAGAATCTGTGCTATGACTTAAAGATTTCTGTACACCAGCGGAACCATCCAACTTGAAGGAGCTGGAGCAGTTTTGCCTTGAAGAACGTGCAAAAATCCCAGTGGCTAGATGTGCCAAGCTTATAGAGACATACTCCAAGAGACTTGCAGCTGTAATTGCTGCAAAAGGTGGCTCCACACAGTATTGACTTTTGGGGGGTGAATAGTTGTGCACGCCCAAGTTTTTTTCTGTTTGTTTCACCC
Source organism: Oncorhynchus mykiss (assembly GCF_013265735.2). Lineage (NCBI taxonomy): Eukaryota > Metazoa > Chordata > Actinopteri > Salmoniformes > Salmonidae > Oncorhynchus > Oncorhynchus mykiss. Next base: position 33,289,614 of record NC_048574.1, on the reverse strand, counting down.
CCAAAAAAGATTTTGCCTCTTAAAAGTGGTAGGCATATTGTGTAAATCAAATGATACAACCCCCCAAAAATCTATTTTTATTCCAGGTTGTAAAGGCAACAAAATAGGAAAAATGCTAAGGAGGGTGAATAGTTTTGCAAGCCACTGTAGATATTGGATGGGGATCAGCTCCTGTATGCTAATATGCTGTAATGTAATGTTAATATGACGAATAGTAGATAATTTAAAAAAAAACATGAGCTGGCGCACACCCAAAATAATAGTTTGTGTGGAGGTGCTGACTAATGGTGAATAACCTATTAACTATCAAAATAAAGAATGTCGCACACTCCATGTATAATCTCCAAGAAATGTAATGGGTATTTACCAACGTTTCGGCATCACTGTACCTTCCTCAGGGTAATGTCATGAATACTTGAACCAGGTTATGTAGACACAGTAGTGAGGGGTGTGTCATAATGATTAAGTTCATTTAAATGAATAGTAGTCAGCACCTCCACACAAACTATTATTCTGGGTGTGCGCCAGCTCATGTTTTTTTTAAAATTCTCTACTATTCGTCATATTAACATTACATTACAGCATATTAGCATACAGGAGCTGATCCCCATCCGATATCTACAGTTGCTTGCAAAACTCTTAAGAAAATTGTATATGGCATATTAAATATATTACTCTGTTATCATATAGAAACATAATGGAATATTGTACATCATATTAGCATCAACATACATTATTATTTTATTCTATTTCACATTTCCTATTTCATTTTTGTTACATGTAATCTTTTGGTTCAAGCTTAATATATAATGAACATCATCAACAGGAGGAACATATTAGGTGTACGCTAATAAGCCGTAGAACATTCGGCGTCCGCCCCCCGAAAACCTGATAATGCTGAGCTTATATTTCTGTTCATCAGTCATGTCCGTAGTCCACTCTTCTCTGGTCACTTTGTGTGTCTGAGGTTAGAGAAGGTTTGACCCCAATTAGAGGGCACAACTGACGTCTGTAAGGCACCCTCTGGTCCTTGACTCTGGTGTATACAAATCTACCTCAACAATTACCAAGTCCCTCAGTGTAAGCCCACTTAACCAAGGTTTAAAACATGAAAAGGAGGCTGTTCTGTACATCTGAGATCTAGGCCTTCTGTTCAACAGTGAAGGCAATGTTCTAATGGCTCTTTCTCTGTGTGCTGCCTGTAAGTATTGTTGTAATTGGTCTGTTTCGCTGTGTGCTGCCTGTAAGTATTGTTGTAATTGGTCTGTTTCGCTGTGTGCTGCCTGTAAGTATTGTTGTAATTGGTCTGTTTCGCTGTGTGCTGCCTGTAAGTATTGTTGTAATTGGTCTGTTTCGCTGTGTGTTGCCTGAACAGCAGGATGTGAGTGAGTTCACACACAAGCTGCTAGACTGGCTGGAGGATGCCTTCCAGATGAAGGCCGAGGAGGACCGGTACGACAACACACCTTGCTAACGTCAACACACACACACACACACACACTGTGTAATTCATCCCTTAGGAGACTGGACACATCATGCCTTCTGCGTTTTCATACAGAACATGCATCGTAGTGAATTTAGTAAGCATTTTATGAAAGTCCATTTAAAAAAGAAGCTTGGAGCATTATTCACATGGCTTAGAGGACAAAGCGTCCTCTTCCACCCATTGTGTGTGTCGCACACTGTGACTCACCCTAATGAGTGTGTGTGTTTTGGCTCTGATCTCTCTCTGTTCCCAGAGAGGGTGAGAAGCCAAAGAACCCGATGGTGGAGCTGTTCTATGGCCGGTTCCTGGCTGTTGGTGTTCTCGAAGGTAAGATAGGGAAGCAAGCATGTTAGAACATCCCTGGGTAGGAGGAGAGGTGACGTGAGAGTTAAGTCTCAGCTGTCAGTTTCCTGCTTCGAAGCAGCAGCAAGGAGAGGGAGAGTCCTTGCCCCCGATAATTAAAGGTGACCTTGTTTTAATGAGATGTGGCGCATGTAAAAGCACAGGGCTGCAGAGCATTGATCCTTGAGGACCTTGACGTCTGATTGGAATTTAGCTTATTATGCATGACAATACTGGTCCAGGGCCACTAGACACAAAGCTGGGCCAGCAAGGCAGCTTTTGCTCCTCTCATCCTTAAATGACCTTAATGACACATTTGCATGTCCGCTAACTTCCCCTCTTTGGGTTCTGTTTTTTTGTTGTTGTTGTCAGTCCGTACTCCACTGCTGTAGTCAGTGCAGTGGGTTGGCTAAAGGTTTTTGTTCATTTCGGCTGTTCTTGCACACAACATTTTTCTCTCGAGGCAAGCTGAAGTTCGGAAGCTGAAGTCTAAGCCCCTTCATTGGTGATTGGTCAGCAGTAAGGAATCTTCAATGTAGTATTTATCATTCACCTATGAGACAACTTATTTTTTTGCATATTTTTTTACTTGAGAAATGCTCTTAGATGTAAAACTAAGATCTCCTCAACCAAAACGTAAAAATGTATTTCTTGAGTTATCTTAGATTAATTCAGACTATTTTGAGGAGGTGTATACTGGCTATGGCGTCTCAAGATGGCCGAACAGTACTATTTCCGCAGGTATGGTCAAAGGTATGCGAGCACACTCGTTTGGTTCGCCTAGCCAGGTTTGGCTAGGCGCCAGCCGAACTGAAGCATGCAGCAGTCTTAAGGCTCTGCAGGGGAGCAAGCTGAGCTGTATTTACAGTCAGTTAGTGGATGTGATCTTCCCCTGGGTTCAAGTATTTGTTTTCTGCCTTTTATTGAGCTTGCTTGGTGCAATGAAACCAATGGTAAAGCCCCAGAAAGTATAAACCCTGCCCATCTGGCATACCGAATAGGCTCAATCAAACAAATCCTATTTGAACTCAGGCATGGCTATGATGACTGATGCTGAACTCAACCTGGCTGTAAATTAGTGTGAAATGGGTCTTCTCTCACACACACTTGACCCACTTCCTCGCCATATGGTACACACAGGCTAGGTCCGCACCTCTGAGGAATAATACTGCATAATAGGGCACAACTGCCTCTACCAAATCACAGTGCTTCTTGAATTAGTTGTTGTTGGGCCCAACTGTGGTTATGTGTGGGTGTGTGAGGAATGCTTGTGTTGGTGCATAAATGTTGTTTACGTTTCTGTGCTGCTGCTCCCTTTCCCCACAGGAAAGAAGTTTGAGAACACTGAGATGTTTGGGCAGTACCCCCTGCAGGTGAACGGCTTTAAGGACCTGCATGAGTGTCTGGAGGCGGCCATGATTGAGGGGGAGATCGAGTCCCTGCACTCATCAGCAGAGAACTCTGCCAAGTCTGGACAGGAGGTCAGTGCTGCTGCTCATTAAAAAACAACTAACACTGGAGTTTGGAGTTTTAACTGTAATACATGTGTAATAGGGATAATGAAACTCCAAAACATGTTCCAAACCTATAGTTAGACACACACAAAATGTACAGGCAACAAAATTATACTGGAAGTACCATTACATTTCTGTTCGACAACCAAATATTACCAGTAAAACTGCCCATCTAGGACAACTTAAAAATAGACGGTGCTTGAATAATTCAGGAGATGTGGGGGACTGACTGACTACCTGCCCCAACGCATAGTGCCAACTGTAAAGTTTGGTGGACATGGACATTCTAGAGGATTCTATGCTTCCAACTTTGTGCCAATAGTTTGGGGAAAGACCTTTCCTGTGTCGGTATGACGATGCCCATATGCACAAAGTGATGTCCATACAAAAATGGTTTGTTTCAAGATCGGTGTGGAAGAACTTGACTGGCGTGCACAGAGCTCTGACCTCAACCCCACAGTAGCCTAACATAGCAGGCGTAAAAGAAACACAGAACGGACAAGTAGGCTCGCAATGGATTTTGGTCATTATACTTAATGAGCATAGTTTAGCTCAGAAAACATGTTGAATGTTGGCCTGTTGGAAAGTACAGCTCCTTACTACAGTGGCTTGCAAAAGTATTCACCCCTTTGGCATTTTTCCTATTTTATTACCTTACAACCTGGAATTAAAATAGATTTTGGGGGGAGTTGTAATCATTTGATTTACACAACATGACTACCACTTTGAAGATGCAAAATATGTTTTTATTGTGAAACAAATAAAGACAAAAAAAACGAACTTGAGTGTACATAACTATTCACCCTCCCAAAGTCAATACTTTGTAGAGCCACCTTTTGTAGCAATTACAGCTGCAAGTCTCTTGGGGTATGTCTCTATAAGCTTGACACATCTTGCCACTGGGATTTTTGCCCATTCTTCAAGGTTAAACTGCTCCAGCTCTTTCAAGTTGGATGGGTTCCGCTGGTGTACAGAAATCTTTAAGTCATACCACCGATTCTCAATTGGATTGAGGTCTGGGCTTTGACTGGGACATTCCACGACATTTAAATGTTTCCCTTAAACCACTCGAGTGTTGCTTTAGCAGTATGCTTAGGGTCATTGTCCTGCTGGAAGGTGAACCTCCATCCCAGTCTCAAATCTCTGGAAGGCTGAAACAGGTTTCCCTCAAGAATTTCCCTGTATTTAGCCCCATCCATCATTCTTTCAATTCTGACCAGTTTCCCAGTCCCTGCGATGGAAAAACATGGGATGGTGCTCTCGGGGTGATGGAAGGTGTTGGGTTTGCGCCAGACTGCCTTTTCCTTGATGGCCAAAAAGCTACATTTTAGTCTCATCTGACCAGAGTACCTTCTTCCAAATGTTTGGGGAGTCTCACACATGCCTTTTGGTGAACACAAATTTGTTTTCTTTAAGCAATGGCTTTTTCTGGACACTCTTCCGTAAAGCCCAGCTCTGTGGAGTGTTCTGCCTGAGGTGGTCCTATGGACAGATACTCCAATCTCCGCTGTGGAACTTTGCAGCTCCTTCAGGGTTATCTTTGGTCTCTTTGTTGCCTCTCTGATTAATGCCTTCCTTGTCTGGTTCGTGAGTTTTGGTGGACGGCCCTCTCTTGGCAGGTTTGTTGTGGTGCCATATTCTTTCAATTTTGTAATAGTGCTCCGTGGGATGTTCAACGTTTCTGCTATTTTTTTTTTATAACCCAACCCTGATCTTAATCTGATTTATCTCTAGGGAAATTGCGCAATGTGTGCATTGAGCTCACAGAAAGAAACGGGACAAAATGAAACTCAAATAATTGAACCGACATTGGTCAATTAGTTGTTTAAAATACAAAAAAGAACATTTCGGTTTGTCACTCAGCACTACTAAAGGCACAACAATATTAGTGGAACAGGCATGAGTCATGTAGGAATGCTTTCAAAACACACTGTTCAAGACTACTGATTCCTTTAGTGCCCAATTAAAAATGTTTATGGATACCGCATGACTCATATGATCCATTAGAAACATTTTGGAATTCCTTTCAGCACTGGTTTACCGAACTCCCTCCTGTCTTGACCTTTGAACTGTCAAGATTTGAGTTCAACCAAGCTTTGGGTCGACCTGAGAAGATCCACAGCAAGCTGGAGTTCCCCTCCATGCTGTACATGGACAGGTAAGGAAACATCCAACACACCTACCAGTCCAGCTGTACCTAAGGGAAAATGTATCAATTCAACAGGAGTAAGCAGCTAGATTAACTGTTATTCACATCACATAGCCTAAATAACATTATTTTGGGTTTCCTAGGCCCCTTTCAAATTAAGGGGCTTGAAAAAAGAAAATAAACATTATATTGAGATTTTACATTGAGCATGGGTTGTGGTCCTTTAATCTGGGATACAGGCCCATAGTTTTCCAGGGAACTTATATGATTTCTGTTGTTTTGTCAGGTATATGGACAGGAACCGAGAGATCACCAGGATTAAACGGGAGGAGATCAGGAGACTGAAAGAGCACCTGACTCTACTCCAACAGCGTCTGGAGAGGTGGGCTGGGCTGCTACACACACACACCTCTGTTTACTATTGTAGGTTGATCAACTATCAAAGGGATGGTGTTCATAGATACCATGTCTGTTATGCTTGCAAGTATCTTGCTTTGCTTTTACTCTTTAACTGAAAGATGCGTTCTCATTCTCAGTACGGTTTGTCATCCTCTCTCTGTTCTACTCTCTCTCTCTCTCTCTCTGTGTCCCCAAGGTATCTGAGCTATGGCTCCGGCCCCAAGAGGTTTCCTCTGGCAGATGTCCTGCAGTACGCCATGGAGTTTACTTCCAGTAAGCCAGTCTGCACCTCTCCTGTGGGGGACATTGATACATCAGCACCCCCTGGTGGCACAACAGGGCAACTGCTGCCCGCTTCAAGGCAAGTCATGAAACACAAAGCATGCCACACTCTGTCTCCCTGAGTCAGGATTTAAGTGTGCATGTTTCTGACTTTGCTTTTGTCAGATAATCTGTCTGATTAAGCTGTTGAATTAGTGTGGTTCAGAAGTATTGAGTTGTGGTTTTGACTTATTCACACTCGCCTGACATTACAGCACAGCCGAACAGGGTCCCTCCTCTACCCCTCCAGAGGGTTTGGCCCTCGCCCTGGCTCTCACCCCGGCCCCCTCCACCCAGCAGAGAGTGCCTATCCACAGGCCCTTCACCCAGTCCCGACTGCCCCCTGACCTGCCCATGCACCCGGCCCCACGACACATCACTGAGGAGGAGCTCCGGGTGCTGGAGGGCTGTCTGCACCGTTGGAGGAGTGAGGTGGAGAATGATACCCGCGGTACGTACAGTACCAGTCAAACGTTTGGAGACAACCTACTCATTCAGGGGTTTTTCTTTATTTTTATTATTTTCTACATTGTAGAATAATAGTGAAGACATCAAAAGTATGAAATTGCACATGGAATCATGTCGTAACCCAAAAAGTGTTAAAAATCCAAATGTATTTTATATTTGAAATTCTTCAAAGGAGCCACCCTTTGCCTTGATGACAGCTTTGCACACTTGGCATTCTCTGTTTTGGGTCATTGTCCTGTTGTAAAACAAATGATAGTCCCACTAAGCGCAAACCAGATGGGATAGTGTATCACTGCAGAATGCTGTGGTAGCCATGCTGGTTAAGTGTGCCTTTGAATTCTAAATAAATCACTGACCGTGTCACCAGCAAAGCACCATCACACCACCTCCTCCATGCTTTACGGTGGGAACCACACATGCGGAGATCACCTACCCTGCCTCTCACAAAGACACAGCGGTTGGAACCAAAAATCTCCAATTTGGACTCATCAGATCAAAGGACAGATTTCCACCGGTCTAATGTCCATTGCTCATGTTTCTTGACATTCTTATTGATGTCCTTTAGTAATGGTTTCTTTGCAGCAATTCAACCATGAAGGCCTAATTCACTCAGTCTCCTCTGAAGAGTTGATGTTGAGATGTGTCTGTTACTTGAACTCTGAAGCTTTTATTTCGGCTGCAATCTGAGGTGAAGTTAATTGCCTCATGTCGTAAAGTAATGATGGACTGTCTTTTCTCTAACTATGGACTTGATCTAAATAGAGCTATCTTCTGTATACCACCCCTACCTTGTCACAACACAACTGATTGGTTCAAACACATTTAAGAAGGAAAGAACTTCCACAAATTTAACAAGGCACACCATTTCAGGGGACTACCTCATGAAGCTGATTGAGAGAATGCCAAGACTGAGGAAGATTAGAAAATATGTTTTGATTTAACACTCTTTTTGGTTACTACATGATTCCATATGTGTTATTTCATAATTTTGATGTCTTGACTATTATTCTACAATGTTGAAAATAGTAAAGAAATAAAGAGTACCCTTTGAATGGGGTTTGTCCAAACCTTTGACTGGTACTGTATGTCACCTCTGACCTCATCCAGCCTTGTAAACCCAATATGCTGTATTATACCTCTGTCTCTTATGATCTCATGCACAAAAATGTATGAATTCTAGAGATGGGTTGATTTGTCTTCTCCAGATCTTCAGGGCAGTATATCCAGAATCCACAGGACCACTGAGCTTATGTACTCTGACAAGTCCATGATGCAGGTAAAATGTGCCCTTCCTAAACCTGACAATACACCTTCACACAAATACCATACATTGTCATTGGCTGTAATACAAAAATACCAAATGAATGATGCACTATTATCTTGATTTGAGAACGCTCACATTTTTCCATGACCAGTGTTCACCCCGGAGAGTCACTCATTGTCTCCTGCTGTCTCCCAGGTTCCGTACCGGCTGCATGCGGTGTTGGTGCATGAGGGCCAGGCCAATGCTGGACACTACTGGGCCTACATCTACGACCCCCACCAGTGGTGCTGGATGAAGTACAACGACATCTCAGTCACCAAGTCCTCCTGGGAGGAGCTGGTCAGGGACTCGTTCGGAGGCTATCGCAACGCCAGCGCCTACTGCCTCATGTACATTAACGACAAGAAGCCCTTCCTCATAGAAGGTAGATACTGCTTCTTCTGCTCCTCAATCAGCATTATCCCATATCTTTATTTTGACCTTGCTTTTCTTGTGGTGTACTTCAGCTTTGATTTCTTCTTTCTTGTGATCATCATTAAATATGACCACTGTCCTCAGAGTATATGATGAGGACATGCCATGTGCAAGGTAGTTAGTTATTGTTAGGCTCTGTTTATGCTGCAACTTGGACAGGATGTTCATATACCGCAAACCACTATTATAAACTGGTTACCAATGTAATTAGAGCAGTAAAAATAAATATTTTGTCATACCTGTCAGCCAATCAGCATTCAGTGCTCTAACCACCCAGTTTATAAATTCCCATATTGACTATCTGTTTGTCTGGTTGTGTGTGCAGAGGAGTTTAATAAGGAGACGGGCCAGATGCTGAGTGGTCTGGATAAGCTCCCCCCAGACCTGAAGGCCTACGTGAAGGAGGACAACGGCCTGTTTGACAAGGAGATGGAGGAGTGGAACACACTGCAGGCACGCAAGGCTCAGCAAGAGAAGCTGGCCCTGGCTGTGGCCACCGCCGCAGTAGCAGAAACGACAGCAACAACGACATCCTCTCAGCCTATGAGTACAGAGCCCAGTACACCAGACAACTCAGGTGAGGGCCAAGGCATGGTCACATATTCCATTGATACACTTCTGAGCTGAGCGGTGCTGACTAGTGAAGAGAAGGTCGGCTCTTTTTACTAACTCAGATCTTTTCAACTCTTTGTCAAAAAAGCGAATCCTTCGACTCCTTTTGTTCATTTGATTCCGTAATGCTCTGAGCACGCAGGACCCCCGCTACCAGCAAACAATTAACTAAAAACTCAATAGAATCCGGTTTCTACGTAGGAACTGACTAATATAGGATTTTTGGGTCCGATACCAATTTTAGGGAGGCAACAGTCACCGATTACCGATATGTTTTTGTTTAGAGATGTTGTGCTCCAAATTGAGCTATTAACTAAATATTAAAATGATAATTATTTTATACAACATGAATTAACATTTTATTGGTGGTTTACATTATAACCACCAAAAAGCAACTTTATCCTCTATGAATAAGAAAGTATATACAAAACCCTTGTTCAGTTTACCTTCTTAGGTACAACTTAAAGATGCACAATACAGAAATCACTCCGCCATTTCCTGGTTGCTAAAATTCTAATAGTTCGCCTAATTTCAATTTGTGACCAAGCAAGTATAGTGTAGAGAATCATTGTACCATCTAAACCGCTTTGAAATATATTTTCCATAACCAAAAATATTGCGTTTTCAGCTGTTTGTAGTTGGTGTACAAAACCGAATGTAAAAAAACAATAAAATACTTCAGCTGTGGAAGCAGAGTTGCTTTCAATTAGTGACAGATCTATAACTCACATTTCTATGTGAATTTGGTTGGTCGCCCAAAATGTGACATATTGCAGCTTTAAAGATTTGTATATCTATGGCAGTGGATAAATATGCAGAAGTGTTTATGCTGAAACACCACAAGCACACCAATAAACCAGAAGGGCTGAATTAATTAAACTTTAGCTCACAGTAAATATGAAACTGTACGTTTCACAAGTTCACAAACTCTGCAGGGAAATGCAGTAGCATGCAGTTTGCAAAGACACCACTAGATGTCAGCACTTGTATTGAGTAGATTCAATATAGTGCTTTTCAACAGTCAAAGGTCATGTAAAGAAACACTTTATGGCAAGCATGCTTATGCAAGCACTTGCTAGCTGTTTATTATGAAAATGTTTTCTTACTGAAACCATAATCTAAATTACTTTTTTATGCAGTACAAAATGTATTGGCTATATATTTCAACTGGCATGCGCTGGGGACTGAAATGTTCATGCAGGAAAATACACTTGCCTCAATGGTTTTAGTCACAAACGTTCTAACTATCTAGCTAACAATCGTATCTCATCATGAATGCAAGCACATGGCCCGAATGATAGATCTGCGCCAACTGTCTTGTTTTTTTGTAGACTGCAAATTTCGGAAAACTAACTGCATTTTAATGAGCAAGCCCTCCTTCATGTCCTTTCTTTTGTAAGTTGGTATAGAATCAGCATGATCCCCTCTGTCGAATACGCTTGGACCTTCTTTTTTTGTTTTGTTAACACACACGTCCCCAATAAAGAAAATGAGAATTAGAAACGGGTTCAGCCCCTGGTTCGACCGTGATCTGGCAGAGTTATTCCACCTCAAGAATTCCATTTGGCGAAAGGCTCGGTACACGCATACTGGAGGGCTGCCTCGTTCAGATAAATTAGAAATGAGTGCACTCAGGCAATCCGGAAGGCCAAACAAAGTTAGTTTCTTTAAGGAGCCGTTCTCTCTCTGTGGGTCTAACCCTAAGCAGTTCTGGAAAAAGGTTAAAGACCTAGAGAATAAACCCTCCTCACCACAGCTGCCCATGTCCCCTAATGTTGATGTGGTTGTTACTGACAAGAAGCACATGGCTGAGCTTTTTAATCACCACTTCATTAAGTCAGGATTCCTATTTGACTCAGCCATGCCTCCTTGACGATCCAACATTTCCTCATCTCCCACCCCTTCTAATGCAACTAGCCCCAGTGCTCCTCCGTCCTTTAAAAAATAATAATTCTGAACTGCCTCTTGAGATGGTTTAACTTATAAAATGGCAGCATATCTACTGTGGAGAGACCAGAACAACAGAATTCCTCAGAGAATAATTTGAGACCGGTTGAATCCTGTGAGTTTTATGATAACGATGAGTTTTCAAGGAGATACCGCTTCTTCAACGACTCTGTAATGCAACTGGAAAGAAAGAGTGGACCAACCGTTAAGCATGGGAGTGATAGGAACAAGGCTGTACCCCCACTACTTCAGCTTCTGGTGGCCCTACAGTTCTATGCAACGAGATGTTTCCAGATTGTGATCTTTTTTTGGATGGGGACTCCACAAGTCAACCCTCGGCAGGATTGTAGTCAGTGTCCAGTGCTATGAAGAATCAGTACATGAGGTTCAATCCTACAGAGGAAACACCAGCTGGATTTTACTGGAGAGCTAGATTCCCGGGTGTACTAGGGACAACAGACTACACACATTCCTATTTGCAGTAGCTCTTTTGGTAAATTCAGGACCTCAATCTGCAGTAGATTTCTCTCTCTCTCCAGCTCCAAAACATCAATATGAGCTTGGTTCATGTCAGTTCTGGGGCGTTTGCTTGGTTTGTCTGGTGTTTTTGCTGCTTGTGCAAGATCCAGGCACTGCTGTTTCTCTACAACACAGGGTGTCAGCTCAACTAAAAGAAATAAAGAAAATGAACTCATTATTAGTAGGCTATTTATGTGCCATTTTGTACAACAAGGCTGGGCTTATGATATGCCCAGCCTTGGTACGAATGATGATGTTATGCAACATGCTGTAACGAGCCTGACAACAGTAACATTGTAGTGAAGTAGTGTTAACATGCATTATAGTCATTGATATTTACCAGTTACTTATGCTTACTAAATATTGGTGGGTCGAGTTGTTCATCATCATCAGGGGTTAAGGAGAGAGGCAAACTGCTGGGGAATTATCTTGCATATCTTCTGGGTGATGGGATCAATTCCCCTGGATGGGTGCCCCCCTCCGGTCTGAAATAGCTCCTCTCCTCTGCCACACCCTTTTTGGCTTTGGCTCTTAAGTTTTTCCAGCACTCCTTCATCCGATTTGGGTCCCCCTTCTCTTTAATCCGTGTCGATCCGTTGAATCTGTCACATAATATGGCCCAGGTGTCTTCCTTCTTTTTGACAGCCGTGTTTGTCTTTTTATCCTCCCCTCCTGTACGTTACTAAATTCCTCCATCAGCTCGGACAGGGTTTTTTTTTTTCGTAAGGGGAGAAATGTTGTTCTTTGACGTGCCATGATCAGGTGGCTAGTGGACAAATAAAAAATCATGTTTTTGCCATGTCTATAATAAGTTCTATTTTATGCCTGCAAGCTTGGTTTATAAACTAGCTAACGTTAGCTAATTCATTCGTTTTCTGTTTAGTACTTGCAAATAACGGATTTTATTTCAAATCAGCCAACCATGACAACCTTTCACGATGGAGTTTCAGTAGCTCTACATAGTTCTTATTTCATCAAGGGACAGCAACTTTGGCCTCATTTTTAAGTAGGCTACTTCGTTTCAACTCACGAAATACCTCATATATTGGTGTAACATGTCACGAATCATAGTTTAAAAACATTCATCTGGATCAGTAAATCTATGATTTTAAATTAAGTGGTGCAGCACATATCTGCTTAATTATAAACCTAGATTTACAAAACCTAGATTAGCTCTAATCCTAGATTAATTTAAACCATGTTGGTGCAACCCACCCTAAATGTCCTAAATTGTCACAATTGCCCTTGATTCTAAGCAATGTTGTGGTGCTATTTTTATTGACTTGGCCAAAGCTTTTGATACGGTAGACCATTCCATTCTTGTGGGCCAGATAAGGAGTATTGGTGTCTCTGAGGGGTCATTGGCCTGGTTTGCTAACTACCTCAAAGAGTGCAGTGTATAAATTCAGAACATCTGCTGTCTCAGCCACTGCCTGTCACCAAAGGAGTACCCCAGGGCTCGATCTTAGGCCCCACGCTCTTCTCAATTTACATCAACAGCATTGCTCAGGCAGTAGGAAGCTCTCTCATCCATTTCTATGCAGCTGATGGTCTTATACTCAGCTGGCCCCTGCTCGGATTTAGTGTTAAACGCTCTACAACAAAGCTTTCTTAGTGTCCAACAAGCTTTCTTTGTCCTTAACCTTGTTCTGAACACCTCTAAAATGATGATCATGTGGTTTGGTAAGAATGCCCCTCTCCCCACCGGTGTGATTACTACATCTGAGAGTTGAGCTTGATGTAGTCACCTCATACAAGTTCTTGGGAGTATGGCTAGATGGTGCACTGTCCTTCTCTCAGCACATATCAAAGCTGCAGGCTAAGGTTAAATCTAGACTTGGTTTCCTCTCGTAATCTCTCCTCTTTCAACCCAGCTGCCAAACTAACCCTGATTCAGATGACCATCCTACCCATGCTAGATTACGGAGATGTAATTTATAGATCGACTGGTAAGGGTGCTCTCGAATGGCTAGATGTTCTTTACCGTTCGGCCGTCAGATTTTCCACCAATGCCACTTATAGGACACATCACTGCACTCTATACTCTTCTCTAAACTGGTCATCTCTGTATACCCTTTGCAAGACCCACTGCTTGATGCTTATTTATAAAATCCTCTTAGGCCTCACTCCCCCCTATCTGAGATGTCTACTGCAGCCCTCATCCTCCACTTACAACACCCGCTCTGCCAGTCACATTCTGTTAAAGGTCCCCACAGCTCACACATCCCTGGGTCGCTCCTCTTTTCAGTTCGCTGTAGCTAGCGACTGGAACGAACTGCAAAAAACACTCAAACTGGACAGTTTATCGCCATCTCTTCATTCAAATACTCAATCATGGACACTCTTACTGACAGTTGTGGCTGCTTCGCGTGATGTATTGTTGTTTCTACCTTCTGTGTGCGGTTGTCTGTGTCCAATAATGTTTGTACCATGCCTTGTGCTGCTGCCGTGTTGTTGCTACTATGTTGTTATCATGTTGTGTTGCTACCATGCTGTGTTGTCTTAGGCCTCTCTTTATGTAGTGATGTGGTGTCTCTCTTGTCATGATTTGTGTTTTGTCCTATATATATTTTTTTAAATCCCTGTCCCCGCAGGAAGCCTTTTGCCTCTTGGTAGGCCGTCATTGTAAATAAGCATTTGTTCTTATCTGACTTGCCTAGTTAAATAAATAAAATAATAATAAATCAACCGTGCCTATACAAGCTATTGACATGTTGAGGGTTGACTTTTGTCTGACTTCTGCCGTTATGATAATTCCAAGGGAACCGTGTCGGACTCCAGACATCATTAATATTTGGACATGGACATGATTAAATGGCTATATTCTTTGTTCTCTCTGTTTATCATTACAGTAAGCTAGCTACCGATATATCAATGATCTAAATTGCTTAGTTATACAGTATCAGTCAAAGGTTTGGACACGTACTCATTCCAGGGTTTTTTCTTTATTTGACTATTTTCTACATTGTAGAATAATCCATTTTGAATTCAGGCTGTAACACATTGTGGAATATGTCAAGGGGTATTAATACTTTCTGAAGGCACTGTAAATTATTGTGCAACATGGGTAAGCTCTGGCTACTGTCTTTCAGCTCTAATTTAAAAAAATAAATAAATACATGTTTACTGGTGTGGGCGTTTTTAAAACCAAATTTGAAATATATGTTTTAATAGACCAACGTATCACCTATCACACCATATAAAGGAACAACCTAATCATTTTTTCAGAAAATGTAAATGACTGGATTTATGTCAACTCCATCAGACATAAAATACATTCATTTTTATAATTATTGATTGTTTAGATTATTCAAATATATAATACAAATCTCAATTTTATTTCACTATTAAATTATTAATAGCCCAGGGTTAATTTTGTTAGAATATAAAACATCTATAATGCAAACATTATCCCTTAGGTCTAGCACAGCAAATACTTCAATTGTTTAAGCATATGTTGCAGAACAGTGATTACAATATGTTTTTCAGAATATTCACAAAAACATTTATCTGAAGGGGGTTAGCAATCAGTGATGGAGTTGACGACACTCAAAACAAACATATATTTTTGTCTCAATAAAAACAAATATACCCAATAAAAACAAATATTCTGTCAGATCTTTCAGTACTCTGACAGAGTTTAAATCTTACGGAGTTGTTATTTTACAGAGTTGACCAATTCTAATAAAATAAAAAATCTTCATTCAGTTGTTACACACGGTAGCAATTTAGTTTTCCCTCGGTTGCTTTATGATTCCTGGTTTAATTTAGGAATTTAGACAAATTTGACAGAACACATCTTTTAGGAATCAAAGTTTTGAGAGAAGTATATTTAAAGTAACAGAGGGCTATTGCAAGAAACTACATATGATAATTGTTAAATGAATATACATTTTTAGCCTTTTTATTGGAAACTGGGATGCTTTGCTCCTGACAAGGGCATTTCCAGGCATAGAGCCGGCATGGACGTTTATAGTATTGAGAATATCCAAAACAAATATTTCCCTTAAATGTACATTTTTAAGCTCAATTAATGAAAAAAAAACGAAACAATATTCTATAAAAATTAAGCTTCCCTGCCGGGCAAGGATTGTCCCGACTTCCTGAGAATCCTTGAGCTAATTTCCTGCTATTCTACAAATTTTGCCCTGAGGCCGAGGGAAATCTTAAAATTTTAAAGCTAATTTCCTGTAATTCTGACTTGTTACTATAGTATCTATTGAGGCCTAACATCCAAGGGGACCCCCCCCCCCCCCCAAAGATAAACATTTCGGGAGGTGTGGGCTGCAGGAGGTTGTGCTACGCCCGTACTAAACGTCTTTTTTTTCTCTATACTGCATGCAGCATGATCTATTTTCATGCACGCACATATGATAGATAGTTGGTCGGAGCATGTCTCCGGAGCTGCTCAGCCTGAGGAGCACGTATTAATCCTACTGTATTCATGGGGGCCAGCAGATCAAATGGACAACTAAAGTCCTGAAAAATATGAATAATGACTGACCAGTCAGTAAAAAGAGTTGTTCAATAAGAACCAATAATTTGCGAACTGCACATCACTAGTGCTGGCCTAGTTACACATCCACCATAGTTTATGGAAGTGTAAAAATAACATTTCCAGACCAGCATAGTTTGGGCGTGGTGCAGATCGGCACAACAGTATAAAAATGATATTAGACAGACTAGATTTTGCTTGCCTGTAGTAGTGTATCTCATGTTGGTTGTTGGTTTGTGTGTGGTTCCTCCAGCTCCACAGCAGGACCCAGAGTACATGGAGCAGCCGTCCCCCACAGACTACTCCAGGCACTTGCAGGAGGACACCGAGAGGGCCATCTCCAAAGCTGCAGCCGAGCAGCAGGAGGAGAGGAGCCCTGAGGGACTGCTTACTGCAGTAAGACCATATAGCACAGCACATAACACACACACACACACACACATACTCCACCTCTTGCACACACACGCTATACAACTGCTCCTTCTACGCTCACTTCAAAGAACCACGTAGGCCTACCACTCAACCCCAGTAAAGTTATTTTCATCCTTTTTTCTCTTTCTGTTTAACTTCGCCCTCCATGCTTCTTTCTTTCCCCTTTTCTTTCCCCTTCTCCTCTCCTTTTTCTTTCTAGCTCTCTCCACAGTCCTGTGGGGAGAGTGTCTCCCCACGCCTTCCCCCCCAGCCTGAGATCAAGGTGAACCCTGAAACCCCTCTCGTGCCTCCGTCTGACCCCCCTGTGAAGGATAAGCCCCCTGCCCACCGTATTGTAGAGGTGGCCATCCCCCAGGTGGGAAGCTTTGTTGTCGGGGGGGGGGGGGTAACAAGTGATGAGGTAGCGCTCGACACTCCTCTCACTCAGCGGACTTATTTGGTGTGCTAAAAAGTATCTTGCCTGTTGGTGATGTTCTCCTCTTGGCTCTCCTACAGGCTTTTCACACCTGAGTAAATCTTAATTCAGAGCAGTTTTCAAATCAGAGTCATGGTCAGCTCAGGGCAAGTCACTGTTGCCATTTTCAACCAAACCTCTTGGCAGACCAAGATAGGGTGCTATAGTAGACTACAGCTAGTGTACTACCCTAGACGATGAAACTAGCCTTGGGCTAGCTATAAAAAGAGGGTGTGAAAAGCCTATCCCTGTTAAGACTACTTGCATCTTGCAACAGATGCACTCTACTCTACACAGAGATATTTGGACAGAAACTTCACCTAAACAGCGACTCAATTGCCTAGAGTGTTTATTTTTGCTGCTGAGAAATAAACAGCATCTCAGGAGCAAATATTAAATGTAATTTGCGCAGTTATATCTTACTGTTTCTAACATCCTTTTTGGTTCATACAAATAGGTATCATATAAAACCCTTTGGGATGGAAAAATACAAGCTTAATGTAACTGCATCGTCTCACTGCTCCTATCAATAAATTAGTTGGTTTTGCTTGGTTTGTCATTTTCAAGAGAGTGTTGTCAAAGTGCTGTAGTAGAATCAATGTTTAATTTCTATGCCCTTAAATAGACCAAAGACTGTCTGCTTGCTATACCACACTAGGACTGTATAGGGCTGTCGATAGAGACTCTTTACCATAAGGACCTCAACTTTCACAGGGCTGCCTTTCACAGAGACTCGTTCACATGGCAACTTATTTTAAATCATCCATTGTGTCCTTCACATGACGAGCTGTGTGTCTACCTCACATTAGTAGAATGACTCTAACATACAGTACCAGTCAAAAGTTTGGACACACCTACTCATTCAAGGGTTTTTCTTTATTTTTTACTATTGTCTACATTGTATAATAATAGTGGAGACATCAAAACGATGAAATAACAGACATGGATTCATGTAGTAAACAAAAAAGTGTTAGAATATATATTTTGATTTGTTTAAGTCGCCACCCTTTGCCTTGATGACAGCTTTGCACAATCTTGGCATTCTCTCAACCAGCTTCACCTGGAATGCTTTTCCCAACTGTCTTGAAGGAGTTCCCACATATGCTGAGTACTTGTTGGCTGCTTTTCCTTCACTCTGTGGACCAACTCATTCCAAACCATCTCAATTGGGTTGAGGTCGGGTGATTGTGGAGGCCAGGTAATCTGATGCAGAACTCCATCACTCTCCTTGGTCAAATATAAAATAACACTTTGTTTTGGTTACTACATGATTCCATGTGTTATTTCACTGTTTTGGTGTCTTCACTATTATTCTACAATGTAGAAAACAGTAAAAAACAAAACATTAGAAAAGAATGAGTAGGTGTGTCAGAACTTTTGACTGTATGCAAATAGCCCGTATACAGTCTGGAGGTGTGTTGGGTCATTTGTCCTGTTGAAAAACATGTATCACTAAGTGCAATCCAGATCGGATGGCTTATCGCTGCAGAATGCTGTGGTAGCCATGCGGGTTAAGTGTGCCTTGAATTATAAATAAATCACAGACAGTGTCACCAGCAACGCACCCCCAAACCATCACACCACCACCTCCATGCTTCACGGTGGGAACCACACATGCGGAGATCATCTATTCACCTACTCTGTGTCTCACAAAGACACAGCGGTTGGAACCAAAAATCTCAAATTTGGACTCATCAGACCAAAGGACAGATTTCCACCGCTCCATTGCTCATATTTCTTGGCCCAAGCAAGAATCTTCTTCTTATTAGTGTCCTTTAGTAGTGGTTTCTTTGCAGCAATTTGACCATGAAGGCCTGATTCAAGCAGTCTCCTCTGAAGAGTTGATGTTGCGATGTGTCTGTTACTTGAACTCTGTGAAGCATTTATTTGGGCTGCAATCTGAGGTGCAGTTAACGCTATTGAACTCTGGGTCTTCCATTCCTGTGGCGGTCCTTATGAGATCCAGTTTCATAACGCTTAATGGTTTTTGTGACTGCACTTGAAACTTTCAAAGTTCTTGAAATTTTCCTTATTGACTGACCTTCATGTTTTAAAGTAATGATGGACTGTTTCACTTTGCTTCTTTGGCAAAGAGAAACGTTGTTTGCACGACTCGAACACCATTAAGTTTGCCGATGACACAAGTGGTAAGGTGGGTCACCGACAATGATGAGACAGCCTATAAGGAGGAGGTCAGAGACCTGACCGTGTGGCTCAAGGACAACAACGTCTCCTTCAACGTGATCAAGACAACGTAGAAGATTGTGGACTACAAAAAAAGGAGGACCGAGCACGCCCCCATTCTCATCGACGGGGCTGCAGTGGAGCAGGTTGAGAGATTCAAGTTCCTTGGTGTCTACATCATTAACAAAATAACATGGTCCAAGCACACCAAGACAGTTGTGAAGAGGGCACGGCAAAACCTATTCCCCCTCAGGAGACTGAAAAGATTTGGCATGGGTCCTCAGATCCTCAAAAGATTTTACAGCTGCACCATCAAGAGCACTGACTGACTGACTGATTGCATCACTGTCTGGTATGGCAACTGCTCGGCCTCCGACCACAAGGCACTACAGAGGGTAGTGCGTACGGCCCAGTACATCACCGGGGCCAAGCTTCCTGCCATTCAGGACTTCTATATCAGGTTGTGTCAGAGGAAGGCCCTAAAAATTGTCAGACTCCAGCCACCTAAGTCCTATACTGTTGTCTCTTCTACCGTGTGGTACCAGAGCGCCAAGTCTAGGTCCAAGAGGCTTCTGAACAGCTTCTACCACCAAGCCATAAGACTACTGAACATACAATCAAATGGTTCCCCAGACTATTCGCATAACCCCCCCCCCCCCCCCTATCTTCTGTAAATCAGTCCTACCTTGTCACAACACAACTAATTGGCTCAAACGAATTAAGAAGGATAGAAATTCCACAAATTAACTTTTAACAAGGCACATCTGTCAATAGAAATGCATTTTAGGTGACTACCTCATGAAGCTGGTTTAGAGCAGTGTGTGCAAAGCTGTCATCAAGGCAAAGGGTGGCTACTTTGAGGAATCTCAAATATAAAATAACACTTTGTTTTGGTTACTACATGATTCCATGTGTTATTTCACTGTTTTGGTGTCTTCACTATTATTCTACAATGTAGAAAACAGTAAAAAAAAACTAAAAATTAGAAAAGAATGAGTAGGTGTGTCAGAACTTTTGACTGTATGCATTGTCTGCTGACTGATGTATGGTAGTTCTCACATAGTGCTGTACCAGAAAAGGGTATTATTTTGGGGGTTTGCTGGGCTCGTTAAATTTTAAGGGGATCTATTTTCTACTATTGTAACATGCTTCCACTCCTTGGGTACTGCAGGCCATGATGACTCCAAACATGCAGGGTATTATAATGTCCATTGGCAAAGCAAGGACTGTGTTTGAAAAGCTTGGGCCTGAAGCGGCCTTCTTCAAGGTACATTCCGATCTCATTTCTCTTTCACACCTTTATTCACTCCTTCTGTGATGCTGTACTTCTACTGCCTCTCAACAACCATCCTCCCATCCCGTTTTACCTAGCATTTCACTAGTTCTGTCTTTTTGAGTCAGTTGTTCTCATCAAAAGCATCCTACAGAAATTGGACTTGGTGTCACATGGACAATGAGGTTCATTTGAACAAAGAGAACTTGAATCAACTCTTTGAGTTTTGTTTACAAGGATGAGGAGGATGATGATGATCTTGACAACTCTTACGTGGAGACGATGGTTTTGTCTTCTGCTGCTACAGATGTTCATCAATGTTCTAATCTAGGCCTACTCTGAAGTTCTAATGCTAGTTTGGCCTATCAAAGTCCATTCACCCCATGCTTGATCTATGTGTGTCAGGCCATTAAGGTGGAGTACACCCGTCTGCTGAGGTTTGCCCAGGAGGACACAGCCCCGGGGAGTGACTACCGACTGCAGCACGTCATCGTCTACTTCATCCAGAACCAGGCCCCCAAGAAGATCCTGGAGAGAACCCTCCTCATGCAGTTTGCCGACCGAAACCTGGGCTTTAACGAACGGTATTTATGGGTTAAACCCTATTTTATGGGTTAAACTCATATTTGCCTAATTTTTGAATTATGAGTCTGTCCTATCTTTCTTTTGGTAAAACAAAAAAGAAAACGCCAGTTTATTACCTCTGAACTTCACAAATTCACCAGCAGAGGGTAGCTGTGACCCACTTTCATCAGTGAATAGATTTTCCTCTATTCTGAGCAGGTATAATTAAGCAATAAAGCCAGAGGGGGTGTGGCATATGTCGAATATACCAATGCTTAGGGCTGTTCTTATGTACGATACATCACTTCTGCCATGGTATATTGGTCATATACCACAAACCTGGGGTGCCTCATTGCTATTATAAACTGGTTACCAATGTAATCGTAACAGTAAAAATAAATGTTTTGTCATACCTGCGATATACAGTCTGATATACCAGCATCCAGGAGTTAAACTACCCGGTTTATATTAAGATTTCCTTCTTGCATGTGGCCTCAATCAGAAGCTCTGGAGAGTAGTGTGTGGTTTAGTAGTAGTGTTTCTCTGCAGTAAGCAGTCATTCATGGGGCCTGTTTGTCGTGGCCCCAGGACCACTGTGTACTGTTTCATCTCCTGGAGTAGCTAGTTCCTCACCAGTATGATTCACCATACCAACAGCACTCTCTCTCCCTTTCTCTTCTCTTTCCTTTTGCTTTCCCTTTCTCCTCCTCCCCTCCCCTCTCAGGTGTAAGAGCATTATGAAAGTGGCGCGTGCCAAACTAGACCTCATTAAGCCAGAGGAGATCAACATGGAGGAGTATGAGGTCAGCATTCTGAAACACTCTGGTTTTGACAGATTTACGATGTTTTGTCTGGAACATCTTATTAGGATGTTTTGACAGTTGAAATGAAACAGAATAAACTAGTATCAAAGTCATTTACATTTAAGTATACGGTTTATATCATTACAATCTTTAAATTGTAACTGACCCCAATAAACTCTGCTATGGATAATCCAATTTTTAAAAAAAACAATTGTTAAGCTTTTATGTACTAACAGTTAGATCCAAATGTTTTAGATCCGTCCTTAAAATCCTTTCAAGCTCTTTCTCATGAATTCTGTTCCCTACAATGTTCACAGATGTGGCATCAGGACTACAGGAATTTCCGCGAGACAACAATCTTCCTGATGATTGGCTTGGAGCTGTTCCAGAAGAAAAGGTGAGACTGCCAATTGACTGGACTGTTGTCACGTTCTTCTCTTCACGACCCAGAGCTTTCATTTCCGGCCTCCATATCTTACTTCAAACAAATGGGAACTCACATTGCCCAACCATTTCAGTATAGAAAACATTTAAAATGTAGATTAAAATGCTCTCTAGATTATTGCATTATTAGTAGAAGCACCTGATAGTGCAGCTTTGTTAAGCATGGGATCTTCCTAAAGTCACCTGTAGAGGGCAGCAGGTCCCTTAACACCCCCCCATCCTTACATCTGGAGCTCAGTCAGTCTGGCATAGATCAAGATCGTTGTTCATGTACTAGGTTATTTCTTCTGTTAATTCTCCCTCCAATACATCTGTTTTAAATCTTCTTAATGAAAAAGGCCTGACTGTTCCAGCTCTACTATCCCTTGTAGACACAGCTAAAACTGATGTTATATGTCCCCTGCCTCTATTGCAGCATTACACAGGTAGCCAGCCCAATTCTGACCTTTTTTAAAACTTTTTTGACCAATCAGATCAGCTCTGAAAAGATCTGATGTGATTGGTCAAACGACCAATTAGTGGAAAACAGAATTGTGCCGCCTGTGTAAAAGCAGCCCTTGTGGTTAAATTTGTTCCACCCTGATTCTACTATAATGTATCTGACTGTGTCTGTTTCTCTGTAGCTTTGTGGAGGCATTGATGTACCTGATCTACTCATACCAGTACAACAGAGAGCTGTTGGTCAAAGGGTTGTACCGAGGTCACGACGATGAGCTCATAGGGCTCTACCGCAGAGAGTGCCTGCTGGTGAGACAACCCTCGCCCTGACATCATGCACAATCATACAACAACTGAACCACTGTTCTATTGGAAGTCTGTCAGTTGATCTTATTTAGTTAGTTCACGTAAGATGCGGTATGATTTTTTTATGCTTCAGCAGATTTAGCATTTGGTACATACAATTTTTAAAGACTCAAAGTTTCACCCTAAATGTGAGGAAAGTGGTCAAAGTTAGTCCATTGTATTTTAAAGATCATCACGTTTCCAATCAAATCAATAGGTCACAGTGGAAGTAGTTCAAGTCATTCCCTTTGAAAAATGAACACCACTATCCTCTGTCTCATCATCAGCAAGTCTCTCTGTCTCTGAGCACCTAACTCATTTGTGCCGTCCCGCTGGTCACAGTGACTAATGTCGAACAAGACTATCCCTCCACCCCATAATCTCTAGAATTGATGCAGGCTTGTTCCTGTTCTAGCGGAGATATTACATTGGCTTTTTTTATTTCCCATAAAGATTCCCGCAGAACTTTTCTCAGCAGATGCTACAGTGCCTTCAGAAAGTATTCACGCCCCTTGACTTTTCCAAAATGTTGTCTTACAGCCTGAATTTACATTAAATTCAACATGGAATTATGTTTTTTTAGAAATGTTTAGAAATGAATTAAAAATGAAAAGCTAAAATGTCTTGAGTCAATACGTTTTCAACCCCTTTGTTATGGCAAGCCTAAATGTGTTCAGGAGTAAAAAATGTGCTTAACAAGTCACATAATTTGCATAGACTCTGTGTGCAATAATAGTGTTTATCATGATTTTTGAATGACTACTTACTCTCTGTACCCCACACATACAATTATCTTTAAGGTCGAGCAGAGAATTTCAAACACAGATTCAACCATAAAGACCAGGGAGGTTTTCTAATTCCTCACAAAGGACACCTACAGTATTGGTAGAAAAAAGCAGACATTGAATATCCCTTTGTGCATAGTAAAGTTATTATTTACACTTTGGCTGGTGTATCAATACATCCAGTCACTATAAAGATACTGGCGTCCTTCCTAACTCAGTTGCCGGAGAGGAAGGAAATTGCTCCATTGGTGACTTTAAAATAGTTAAATGGCAGTGATAAGAGAAAATGGAGGATGGATCCAGGCTAGTATTGTGCAGTAAAGTTACTAGTTCTACAGAGTGAAAAGAAGGAAGCCTGTACAGGATTAAAATATTCCAAAACATGCATCCTGTTTGCAATATGGCACTAAAGTAAAACTGCAAAAAACATGGCAAAGAAATTAACTTAATGTCCTGAATACAAAGTGTTATGTTTGGGGAAAATCCCACACAACATATCATGAGTACCACTCTTAATATTTTCAAGCATGGTGGTGGTTACATCATGTTATGGGTATGCTTGTCATTGGCAAGGACTAGGGAGGTCTTTTTAGGGTATAAAGAAACAGAGTAGAGCTAAGAACAGGCAAAATCCTAGAGGAAAACCTGATTCTGTCTGCTTTCCAACAGACACTGGGAGACAAATTCACCTTTCAGAATAATAACCTAAAACACAAGGCTAAATATACACTGGTGATGCTTCCCAAAACAACATTGAATGTTCCTTAGTGGCTTTGTTACAGTTTCTGCAAGATTTCAAAATGTCTGTCTAGCGATGATCAGAGTTTTAACAAGTTTTTAAAAGGATAATGTACAAATATTGTATGTTCCAGGTGTGCAAAGCTCGTATACTTACCCAGAAAGACTCACAGCTATAATCGCTGTCAAAGGTGATTCTAACGTGTGAATACTTAAGTAAATTAGATCTTTCATTTTCAATCCATTTGAAAAAATGTCTAAACATCTTTTCACTTTGTCATTATGGGGTATTGTGTGTAGATGTGAGAAAATACAGGAACCCTGTTCCTTCTTGTCGGCCCTGTTGCTGCTCCTGCACTCAGTAACCTTACACCGGCATTGTGCTCTTAATGTAATCATCCAAGTGGGAATAGGAAGCAGGAGGCCCAGCGAGTGTAAACACATTACCGTGAGACACGGCTGTGTCCTGAGCGAACCTCTGCTCTCTCCGTCAGGGCTCTGTTACAGTTAGAGTTATAGCCGCCATCTCAGATCTCTGGCCAGAACGAACCCCTGGCTCCCTGCTCGGGCCCTCTCTCTCAAGCCCTGCTGTTTACCTTCTGCCCTGTTTTAATTGAAAACACTGCTAACATTGACACAGTTAATGTACTGGGATCTTTTGTGAGTCCCCACCTAGTCCCTCTAATTCCGGAGTGACCGCCTGCCTCTGTGTAAGGTCTTTTCCACAGCTAAGGTCAGGGAGTTTGTGTCTGCAGCAGGGCAGGACTTGGCTAAGGAGAACAGAGTGAAGTGTCTACATCATCTAGTACGTCACTGCCCACGTCAGTACCACAGGCCTTGAGAACATCCTCTGATATTGACAGTGTGGATAGATGACTACCAGATAGTGGTAATGCAAATGGCTTGTGACTTACCTGGGCTGCAGCCTTTCATACAGAGGTGGTATTGAATGTAAATACATATACATTAGCAATATATGAAAAAGTAATACCTGCCTGTCCTCTAAGTCTGTTTTGACAGAGTAGCTAATACTGGTAAATTTGTTAGCATACCACTTCAAGCTAATCCCTAAGTCGTCAATCTATATGTACAGTGGCAAGAAAAAGTATGTGAACCCTTTGGAATTACCTGGATTTCTGCATAAATTAGTCATCAAATCTAAGTCACAACAATAGACAGACACAGCCTGCTTAAACTAATAACACACAAACAATTGTGTTTTTTTTGTCTTTATTGAACACACCGTGTAAACATTCACATTGCAGAATGGAAAAATTATGTAAACCCTTGGATTTAATAACTGGTCGACCCTTCTTTTGACAGCAATAACCTCAACCAAACGTTTTCTGTAGTTGCGGATCAGACCTGCACAACGGTCAGGAATTTTGGACCATTCCTCTTTACAAAACTGTTTCAGTTCAGCAATCTTCTTGGGATGTCTGGTGTGAACCACTCTCTTGAGGTCATGCCACAGCATCTTAATCGGGTTGAGGTCAGAACTCTGACTGGGCCACTCCAGAAGGCATATTTTCTTCTGTTGAAGCCATTGTTGTTGATTTACTTCTGTGTTTTGGGTCGCTGTCCTATTGCATCACCCAACTTCTGTTGAGCTTCAATTGGCGGACAGATAGCCTTACATTCTCCTGCAAAATGTCTTGATAAACTTGGGAATTCATTTTTCCGTTGATGATAGCAAGTTGTCCAGGCCCTGAGGCAGCAAAGCAGCCCCAAACCATAATGGGATGAGGTTTTGATGTTGGTGTGCTGTGCCTTTTCATCTCAAGCCATAGTGTTTTGTGTTCCTTCCAAACAACTCAACTTTAGTTTAATCTGCCCACAGAATATTTTGCCGGTAGCACTGTGGAACATCCAGGTGCTCTTTTGTGAACTTCAGACGTGCAGCAATGTTTTTTTTTGACA
The DNA here is from genome assembly GCF_013265735.2 of Oncorhynchus mykiss. NCBI lineage: Eukaryota > Metazoa > Chordata > Actinopteri > Salmoniformes > Salmonidae > Oncorhynchus > Oncorhynchus mykiss. The sequence goes on along the minus strand of NC_048574.1, from coordinate 33,263,244 downwards.
GTAGTGACTTATTCCGCGGTGTCCTCCCATGAACCCCATTCTTGTTTAGTGGTTTACGTATCGTAGACTCGTCAACAGAGATGTTAGCATGTTCCAGAGATTTCTGTAAGTCTTTAGCTGACACTAGGATTCTTCTTAACCTAATTGAGCATGCTCTTGCAGTCATCATTGCAGGATGGCCACCTCTAGGGAGAGTAGCAACAGTGCTGAACTTCTGCATTTATAGACAATTTGTCTTACCGTGGACTGATGAACATCAAGGCTTTTAGAGATACTTTTGTAACCCTTTCCAGCTTTATGCATGTCAACAATTCTTAACCTTGGGTCTTTTGAGATCTTTTGTTCGAGGTATGGTTCACATCAGGCAATGCTTCTTGTGAATAGCAAACTCAAATTTAATTTTGCAAGTGTTTTTTATAGGACAGCTCTAACCAATATCTCCAATCTCGTCTCATTGATTGGACTCCAGGTTAGCTGATTCCTGACTCCAATTAGCTTTTGGAGAAGTCGTTAGCCTAGGGATTCACATACTTTTTCCAAACCTACACTGTGAATGTTTAAATTATGTATTTAATATAGATAAGAAAAGTACAATAATTGGGGTGTTATTAGTTTAAAAACACTGTTTGTCTGTTGTTGTGACTTAGTTGAAGATCAGATCAAATTTGATGACCAATTTATGCAGAAATCTAAGCAATTCCAAAGGGTTCACATACTTTTTCTTGCCACTGTATGTGCTTTGCCCATTAGAAACTGAACGAGAATGCGGCGGGGATGTTTGAGTCTGGTGAGGAGCCGGAGGTGAGCAACGGCTTGAGCATCATGAATGAGCTGGTGGTGCCATGCATCCCCCTATTGCTGGTCCACGACATAGAGAAGGACCTGCTGTCTGTGGAGGACATGAGGAACCGCTGGTGCTCCTACCTGGGACAAGAAATGGAGCGTGAGTTTGTTTGTTTTAGGGCTGAGACCCCCAATTTAATTGATTGTTTAGTTGATAGACTGTTAGTCAACAAAGATTTTTTTGGTCGAGCAGTCTAAAATATATGCAGTACCAGTCAAAAGTTTGGACACACCTACTCATTCTAGGGTTTTTCTTTATTTTACTATTTTCTACATTGTAGAATAGTCTTGAAGGAGTTCCCACATATGCTGAGCACTTGTTGGCTGCTTTTCCTTTATTCTGTGGTCCAATTCATCCCAAAACATCTCAATTGGGTTGAGGTCGGGTGATTGTGGAGGCCAGGTCATCTGATGCAGCACTCCATCACTCTCCTAGGTCAAATAGCCCTTACACAGCCTGGAGGTGTGTTGGGTCATTGTCCTGTTGAAAAACAAATGATAGTCCCACTAAGCGCAATCATTTGTTTGTCAACAGGACAATGACCCAAACCTGCCATCAAGGCAAAGGGTGGCTACTTTGAAGAATCTCAAATGTTAAAGTCAATTTATTCATTGTCGTTTGTTTGCGGCTCTCCTGTCAATGTTGAGTAAGGATATGCACTTGATTATACATAGAAGTAGGCCTATACAAATGTAGGCCTATAAATATTTCTGATTGTCTTAACTCACCACCTCTGTGGTAACTTCTGAAAGTAATTTTTTCTTCACCTCAAACGGCAAATAAACAAAGTCTGTTATGCATTCATACGAAGCCTTCATTATAAATTCAATGAAACTATTCCATGAAAATGTGCATATAAAAATCATAACTGGCATGCAGATTGGTAGAAATGTTAAGATAAATTGTCACTCCAAATGGAAAAGGTTGCCGACCCCTGGTGTACCTACAGTATTAGGAGCATAACAGATTATTTTGCTTTCTGGATCTCTGGCTCACTCAAGTAATGTGTGTGTCTTAAGCTCAGTAGCCTACATATAATTGATTTTATTCAAACACATAGGGTATGTATGTATGTATGTACAGTTGAAGTCAGAAGTTTACGTACACCTTAGCCAAATACATTTAAACTCTGTTTTTCACAATTTAATCCTAGAAAAAATTCCCTGCGTTAGGTCAGTTAGGATCACCACTTTATTTTAAGAATGTGAAATGTCAGAATAATAGTAGATAATTATTTATTTCAGCTTTTATTTCTTTCATCACATTCCCAGTGGGTCAGAAGTTTACATTCACTCAATTAGTATTTGGTAGCATTGCCTTTAAATTGTTTAACTTGGATCAAATGTTTTGGGTAGCCTTCCACAAACTTCCCAGAATAAGTTGGGTGAATTTTGGCCCATTCCTCCTAACAGAGCTGGTGTAACTGAGTCAGGTTTTTAAGGCCTCCTTGCTTGCACATGCTTTTTCAGTTCTGCCCACAAATGTTCTATGGGATTGAGGTCAAAGCCTTCCCATAGAAACTTTGGAAGTATGCTTAGGGTCATTGTCCATTTGGAAGACCCATTTGTGGCCAAGCTTTAACTTCTTGACTGATGTCTTGAGGTGTTGCTTCAATATATCCACATAATTTTCGTACCTCATGATGCCATCTATTTTGTGAAGTGCACCAATCCCTCCTGCAGCAATGCGGTTGGGATGGTGTTCTTCGGCTTGCAAGCCTCCCCCTATTTCCTCCAAACATAACGATGGTCATTATGGACAAACAGTTCTATTTTTGTTTCATCAGACCAGAGACCATTTCTCCAAAAAGTACGATCTTTGTCCCCATGTGCAGTTGCAAACCGTAGTCTGGCTTTTTTATGGTGGTTTTGGAGCAATGGTTTCTTCCTTGCTGAGTGGCCTTCCAGGTTATGTCAATATAGGACTCTGTACAGGATCGGTACGTCCGAACATCACACCTGCGGGATAGGGAGAGGAAGACATCCTCCTCCCTCATGTGGTACCCTTCCTGCAGGCTCATCCTGACATGACCCTCCAGCATGACAATGCCACCAGCCCATACTGCTCGTTCTGTGTGTGATTTCTTGCAAGACAGGAATGTCATTGTTCTGCCATGGCCAGCGAAGAGCCCGGGTCTGGGACCTGTTGAATCGGAGGGTGAGGGCTAGGGCCATTCCCCCCAGAAATGTCTGGGAACTTGCAGGTGCCTTGGTGGAAGAGTGGGGTAACATCTCACAGCAAGAACTGGCACATCTGGTGCAGTCCATGAGGAGGAGCACTGCAGCACTTAATGCAGCTGGTGGCCACACCAGATACTGACTGTTACTTTTGATTTGGACTCCCCCCCCACATTATTCCATTTCTGTTAGTCACATGTCTGTGGAACTTTTTCAGGTTATGCCTCAGTTGTTGAATCTTATGTTCATACAAATATTTACAAGTTGAGTTTGCTGAAAATGTAATGCAGTTGACAGTGAGAGGACGTTTCTTTTTTTGCTGGGTTTATATGGAAAAACACGTTTTAACATTTCATGGATTGGTCAAAAGAACTGACCAAGATTATTATTTATTTTTTTGGAACAGCCCTAGTTTGTTTGTTTATCTCTTTTAGCCCATATTACATGCTTAAGGGGCTAATCTTCCAAGTCCATAAAAGAAGGAACTAAGAGCATTTTCACGTTACTGAGCCAAGCTGTACTGTGCTGTCCTGGTTAGTCAGCCTTTGTAGTTACTTGAATCATGCTGCAATGCGAAAATTACATATCTGAGGCAGCACAGTATGGTTTGGTTTGGCACAATAGTGTGAAAGGGGTACAAGAGCATAGAGGCCAGGGGGTATAGATTTGTGGTACTGGAGATCTACGGACTGTTTGGTTGTTATTCTGCTCTAGTTTAATTTGGAAGGCACATGAAGCGTGGTCAGGGACATGGTCAAATGAGTTGATATTAGCAGCCAGACCAGCCAAGCCATAACAACCAGGGATATACCCACTTTGTCTTGGCAGAATTTTACCCAAATTGTTGGTTCAGTGGAGTCCTAGCCTCTACTCCAGGAAAAAGTTAGATTGGATTCATAAAACTGACCCAGCAGCATCTTCAACAACCAACTAGGGCCTCTTTCATCTTATTTACTCAGCCTGTGTTTTCCTAGAGGAGCATGTTTACCAAGAGCTTGTGCTATCACAGTGAAAATATTTAGCTTATGATTTCTGTTTGGTAACTGGATATGACTCTGGAGAGTGACGCAAGCAAGGACATTGAAATAATCATTCTTTCTTTTTCTCTGACATTTCTCCGTCATTGTTCTCCCCCTCCTGCTGCAGCTAACCTTCAGGAGAAGCTGACGGACTTCCTCCCCAAGTTACTCGACTGCTCAACAGAGATCAAAAGCTTCCACGACCCTCCCAAACTGCCCACCTACTCCACCCTAGAGCTGGTTGAGCGCTACAGCCGTGTCATGGCCTCCCTGAGCCGGGTGCCTGCAGACAGGAGATGAGCTGAGGGGGCAGCAGCCTCACGGCCCTATACGGCCCCCTCGGCACTCACTCATGGACCTCTTTTAACCCATGCCTTCCTTATAAACCAGGGGTCGCTAGCTGTTATTCCTCTGTTTCTCTTTTGCTGCTAAAGGTTTTAACATAATAATTTCAATTATATTTTTTAAGCAAAACGCAACAGAAAAATGTATGAATGACCGGACAGTTGGAAAAAGTGAAGCTGGAAAAGTAGTGAAAATGGCGATCTTGCAGTGATTGAAAGCCAGCGCATGCTGCTCCAAGCGTTGTTAAATGAGGTTGAGGTTGTTTTTTTGTAGCTGTTTTTTGTTGTCATGCGGTTTGCCCCCCCCTCCCCCTTTCTTAAACATCCCCTTTCCCCTTCTCCCAGATGCTCTGCCATCAGTTTGGTACAGTATTATCATATTGTTTTTTTTTTTCTAAAGGAAGCTACGAAATGAGAACCATGAGATTTATCTGCGGCTTCAGGTATCTCAAGTGGGTCTAGGGACTGCACCAACATGAGAAGTTTTGAGTGCTGTGTTAGACATCCATGGACACTCTGTGGCTTGTTAATAAATCGAGAGAATACAATTTTATTTATGGCCCTTTTAGGCCAAATACGTATTTCCTTTGTCTGATGTCCCATGTCTTTTTCTGCACTAACACTAAACACCACAATGTCCTCCATTATTCCTGAAGTGCCATAATGCAATAATGTGCATCTCTATGAATTTGTTTTTGGATGCACTTCATGTTTTATCAACCATTGTGTTTTTGGTTTCTCGGATCATGACTTGCACACAACAGAAACTGCCTTTAGACGGGGGTCTTTAATTTAGCAACAAAACCGAAGCGTGGGGAACAATGGGGCAAAACGGACAGGGTTGGCTTAAATTGTTGACATGTAAACAATATTTTGTGTCAATGTTTATTGAAAACATAAATACATTTGCAAAACGAGCACTTGTTTCTCAAATACATCGGTACAGTTGTTGGTTAGCTAGCTGGTATCAAGAACAAGCTCAAACTTGCTGAAAAGAGCCACCTACGATTCCCCACATTGTAGCTTCTTGTCAGTAGTTATGTTTCCATGAACTTGTCCGGTGTTTTTTTTTTCTTCTCGACATTGAGAAAGTTTGCGAAATTGCCTGCTAGGGTGTGTTTCCATTGGTTTAAGTGTTTTACATTACCCATTTAGGCAAGTTGTGCATTATTAAATTAGCGACAGCCTGTATGCCCTCCCACCAACTGTTTCATATCTCAGGTAGTCTGTGAAAGTCAGCATGAATAAGTACGGGATAATCAACGAGGGAAAATAATGAAGACATTGAAGGTGTGTTCCACGACGCGCTAGGAATTATAACCTGGGTGCTTCGAACCCTGAATACTGATTGGCAGAAAGCCATGGTATATCAGACCATATACCATAGGTATGACAAAACACTTATTGACATATGGCCAATATGCCACGGCTAAGGGCTGTGTCCAGGAGCCGCGCCACTATAATGGGTTAAACATTCACTGAAGTAGCTAGCAAATAAATTGACTAGATAGCTACAGTAGTTGCCTTGGTAACCAAACAAATAGACGTGCTAGTTAGATGTAAGAATAAACTAAAGCCATTGAATTCTAATAATGATTGATATGTTCCATTGCCTCCTGGCTGGCAACATTCTTATCCCTTGCTGGCTAGGTAGCCAGCTATGGCTAACTTAGTCACGTCAAACAGTGCAAACAGAATAACAGCAAAGTTAACTGCATTTGCGTTTGTTTAAGCTGTTTTCTAGTGACATTTATTTGGATACATCCATAAACTAAAAGTGCTCTCTGGTCCGTCCTGACTATTGTTCAGAGGAGCTAGCCAACAACACCGCTAACACACTCACTTCAAACTGAAGCTGGAAAGTCTGCATTTTGTTTCCTTTTTTTTTTTTTTAACCTGTTTTCTATTGATATCTAATTGAATATATCCTTACAAATTATGTCAGCTGATTCATGATTTCGACAGGCTGAGAACAGCTGCCTGCCTGTGTCTGGTCCTGACTGCTGATGCTTTATTACTATGGGACAGCTGTAGATCGAATTTCAATGTTGCAAATGTTGGAGACAGACAGCAAGGTTTATACAAATCTCCCTGTTGAAAACCAAATGCTAGTCAAAGAAATGGGAGATAATGTCTAGATGCTTTTTATAGTGGAGATCGAGTTTATAAATTGCCTGGCAGGGTTGATGAGACAGTGGATTGCGCAGTGAAATGGAACAGAGTAAATAGGCATTTCAACATCAGGTTTAGCAGGTGGTAATTTGTGGATTATGAATTGGGTGGTTCAAACTCTGAATGCCGATTGGCTGAAAGCCGTGGTAGATGAGACACCACGGTATGACAAACATTTCATTGCTCTAATTACGTGTATAACCAGTTTGTAATAGCAATAAGGCACCTCAGGGGTTTGTGGTATATAGCCAATATACCACTGCTAAGGGCGTTCCATCGTGCTAAGAACAGGCCTAAGAACAGCCCTTAGCCGTGGTATATTGACCATATACAACACCCCCTTGGCCTTATTGCTTAAATAATGCACACTCTAAAATGCCCTTCAAGCCTGTCAGAAACGAGTATTCAACAATGTGATGGTAAAATGACTCCTATTTGCCATATTATAATCGTTCTCATGTGCCAATATATCGCCATGGTCCATGCCATGTTGAATCGTGCACTCCTGTAGATCTGAAATAATTGGATGGTGAAACTTGCCAGAAAAGAAAGCGTGGTGAAGCAATTCAGGCATTCTTGAAAGTGGACAATCCTTGTCCAACAAAGAAAAAATATTATTATTATAGATTCAAACATATTTTGTAAGCAGCAGACATTTAGAATTAAATGTGAAGTGGAGCTTTATAGTTCTGCGGTGACATCACGTGCCTCAATGTTTCCATAATTTGTCGTAATAAAGGGTGCGTTCGTAAATTCGCTCTGGCTACTTACTCCGATTTCAGAACACTCGTTTCGCTCTCGGAGCGTTCAGAGCGCACATTCGACGCTCTGGCCGAGGAGTAGGGTTGATTCGAGTGTTCTGACCTCACAATAGCAGTCAAGCACCCAAGCTAAGTGGCTAATGTTGACTAGCTTGCTACTTTCAGATACAAATAAGATAACACCTCACTCTGACGACGTTACTCCACTTAGCAGAGCTGGTTAGTCTGTTTCCATGTTAGAGCGTTGGTGACTAACTGTGCTGATGGCAACAATTTAATTACGCTTTTTTTGCCAACGTTTACTGACACCGGCCATATTAAACTGGTGTTGAGCGTTCATCAATTCATCAGTTATTCTGCTCTCTTTTTACGAAATAGATTTAAAAATAATAATACAACATTTAAAAAAGGTTGCAATTGAGTGAAGTTTCCGGGTGATAGGGAAATCAAATCCTTCGTTTGTGGGCTAATCAGGAAGAACCTCGTCTGCTTAAGTGCTTGACTTGGGCCGGAGCTGAGTACCGGCACCTAAAATGTTCTACTGCTTAAGCGCCTGTTCGTCTTATAGAATATTAGCTCATAAGTATTGTGTATTGTATTGTGCTTCTGCACCTCAATGTAAACCGCAGAAAATGAGTAGACTACCGGCACCTATTTAAGTCCAAGTGAAGCACTGCCTGTCTGACAAAGAATTCGGAAGGTAATGTGACTCAAACTTTAGAAATAACAAATGTCAAGCTAGCAGCAGTGGTACTGTTAGTTTTGGGACACACGCATTGGGAGTGTGTCTCCCAATTCTGTGTTCCAAAGCTATGATACTGATTTCTTTGGCGGGGTTTTCATATCACCTCATGGCTACAATGTACTGACCAGCCGGGTCTAAAACAGTGATGAGTGATGTTCTCCTGACTATTGGTCACACTGTAAGTTCGCATTAAGTCGACAGCTTTCACTATAGTTTTAACAATAATTATGAGACTACTCAAAATAAAAAGGCTCCTGTATGAAAAATAGTTGTTGGTGTGGTAACACGTGGAGAAGATGATGGCACGAGCTGAAACCACGAGCACAGTCATGAGAAAGGTAAACACTGGCTGCACACAACGTTTTTTTTATGGGCAGTTTACTTTAGACTTGGTTTGAATTGGTGGCAAAATGTTTAGACTCATAAAATTTCGGGGAAGAAATAGGCTACATATCTCAAGTGTTTCTAAACAGACCTCTGATACATACCATACATACCAGGGCTGGGTTTCTCAAAGGCATTGTAGCACTAAGATCATCTTAATTCCGTTAAAACTAAATGGACTAAAGATGATCATAGTGCTATGATGCTTTTAGGAAACCAAGCCCAGGCTAACCAAGGTAACCAATATCCTGGCTAGCTAGGCCTAGTATTTGTGGCCACTGGGCAAGCTGCAATGCCATCTCAAGTCATGTCTTTTTTTGTAGTAGTGCTTTGATATTTGAAGTTTGGAAGGACAAAATATGTGATTCCTACCTATCAAGCTAATCTATATTAGGTAAAAAATATATTGAACCATGTTAAGGTTTTACAATTAGGGTCATCACTAGTTGCCACAGCTACGAAGTCATAAAGTCCACCTATTTCTACAATGTCTCTTCTTAAAATGTGATTTTAAACCTAACATTAACCACACTGCTAACCTTATGCCTAACCTTAAATGCACACCAAAAAGCACATTTTGGCAACAATTAGGTCTAGGCTACTGTAATGTCAACTCCATGAGGAAGGGTCAAGCTTACAAAGTCACATTTGTATTTTCCTCAAATTAAATTTAAAACATAAATAATCCTGACAGGGTAACCTTGCTTAAACTCTATTAGGTTAACGGAAGCATCCATCACTCCAGTGAATTATTGCCTTTTAATTCCTTCTGGGCGCTTTCTTTAAAATTGGTCTGGCTTTCAAAGGGCCAGACAGAATGTATCTGTTAAATGACTTCTCTCCCATTGTTGACCGCCACACTCCGCTGATAAGAGAGCTGTTTCCATGGCAATGCTTCTATTGTTCTGATCGTCTAGACGTCCTGTGACACCTGACACGCTGTTCCATCCCCTAGCCGATGTGGATGGCATCTGTCTCAGAATCAATGAGCTACTGCTCTGGCTCTGACTTGCAGCAACCGTTGTCATAAGACCCAATACTGATATGAGGTGGAGATGCAAGCTGTCGGTCTGTTCTTTTACCCTCTGCTCTCAAACAATAACCTACCAGGTTTTTTTTTGTTGTGCGTGCATTCACAAGGCCATTAATATTTGTTGAGGGACATAATGATGTAGTCATCATTCATCTTATTTCAGCGTGCATCACACACATTCTTGTCTTGATACTCATATTTATTGGATCTATAGGCTACTCCCATCCAAGCACTCCTGTTACCCTTACAATCCCTTAAAAGTCTATCACAAGATAATTCTATCTGCTCTCTAAACAGCCTAAATGGATGGTTAAACATGTTTCCTTTTTTTAATTTAGTGATAATTAATTTCAGTGAAAAACATTAATTTTTTGTTTAATTACTTTGATCTCAATTCAGTTGTGCTTTTATGTGCATTATTATTACTCTGTTTTATATAGAGATCATTTTTGCACAATCACTAGCACTGTTGCCTGCTAGTGATTGTGAATCGCATTTATGGGGTCTGGGATTAACCACACTTCCTGTTGTTGAGGGTTTTGTTATCATTTACATGTTTGGTTTGTATTACTGGCTGAGTTTTTGAATAATAATACCTACTGTGTGGGAGGAGGGTGGCGCATGCTTCCTGGCTGCCACTTGTTTTTCTGTTTATTTTCCAGAGTGAATACGTTCACGTTGTAAGTCATCTGATGCAATGAAACAGGACCCTCTGTCAGACAGAGAGACTTGGCAGTATCGCAATATTTTTTTCCATGGAAAAAAAGAACACGAAGAAGACCAAACTCTTTGGTCCTTTAGCAAACCTGCTGTATGTACTGTAGCTTGGAAAATAAATACATAAATGTGACTGGATGACAACATGATGTTTTTGTCCAACATTAGGGCTGTTTTCCTAATGAAGTTAAATCCACTTTGTGTTTTGTTGCCTTGCCACAAGAGTATTGAGATACTGGCATCGTCCCGGCCCTACTTGGCAGCTACGTTTTAAAGGCCCAGTGTAGTCAAAATTATGTTTTTCCTTAGTTTCATCAGCTGTTGTACAATATGATATAAAACAAACACTATAAAAGTGTGATCAAATTTGATCAGTGTTATTTCATGATAGTTGCTGGTTGAAAATACAATCTACACACGACCTTCTAATCAGCAGGTTTGCATGGAGGGGAGTTTTGGCTTTCCATGGCAACATCACCATGCGGTAAATTGATTAATAGACCAATAACAGAGTTCCAAACCTCTCTGCAAATAACAGCTAGTTTTCCATTTTCCCTTCCCCACTCAGACCACTCCCAGACAGTCCTTGCAAAAATCTTGCTTGAGAAAGTTTTTTTGATAAAACACTGTTTTTGCCCATTTTAATGGACATGTATTACAGTAAGGTAACTTCATTTTTACCCAGAATATAAACATGGCTGCATTTGGCCTTTAATGACCACTACTAGTAAATGAGCAGTAATAAGCCCTGGTCTATCGCCCACCTTGTCCAAGACATTGGCCACCAGACAGGCTGCATCATGGCTGCCGCCTAACCTACCTATTGTGCTGCTCCCTGCCGCAGTGAGCCAAGCACTGATTGGCCAGAGAATGGAGGATACAGAGGCAGATGGTTCATGTTGTTGATAGATTACAGGAAAAAAACGTTTAGGTGTTCTATTCTATTGTCTGTCTGAAAATTTGATACCACTTCTTCTTATTTATACACTGAAGTTCCCAAAAAACTAAACCGCTCAACAAGGATTCAAAATAGTTTATTATTGCATATATTTGTGCATGAGTCACCCTCTATCTTAGCTAAAAAGTTAGCAAAGAAAGGGATTTATTAATCCAGCCCTTAGCAGCACCAGTTGTGGTGGTCTCTTTTGTAGGAGCAAAAGGCTAATAAAATATTGACAACTCTGGGTTCACGCCGCTGGCAATCTGCAGAGATTGTATAAATAGAAAGCAGCAGAGGACATTCTTTTCAAAACCATTCAGCACCGATATTTTCCCTTTTTTGTTCACGGATGTCTTTTTCTTCAGTGAGCTGAATATCAATCAACGGACACCTCTTTGGTCGGTGTAAAGCTTGAGAAAGGAACCCCCCCCCCCAAAAAAAAAGACTGGGAGGGGGGGGGGGGGGGCTCAAATTGCTGTCTGTTCACTTAATGATGCTTTCTAAGAGCCCTGTCCTTGTTGGCTTCTGTTTTACGTTGGATAAAAGTTGCACAGGGGGAAAAATGCCGTCTGGGCTTTGTGCCAGGGGCTGGTGTATCTTGACAAACACTGCCTCACACCAGGGTGTGCTGGGAAGCTGCATGGGCAAACGGGGGGTGGTGGAGCCTCTCAAGGTGCCACTTCCATGGAGACGCAGCTGGGCTAAAGAAGACTCCCATCAGTGGACAAACAAGAAGCGAGGCGGCACTGTCTATATCTTCCCCGTTACTGGGAGTCTGGTGGCAACCAATCTAGCTACACGGGCCGGCACCCTGCTCCAACCATACACGCTGCGCCGCGTCCATCCCAGCCATTCACTGACTACTGGGGAAGAAGCTCATTTACATCTTGCGGTAATTAATTATGTTCAGCATATTGCCTTGCTCACATAGATTACACTGTGTGTATTAGTTATCCTGTTGATCTGGGAAATCAGCATTGCCGTTCTTCAAAGCAGTGGTCTGCACTGTGTGTTCTGCACTGTCTGTTCTGTACTGTGTCTATTATGTCTCTTGCTCTATCACGACTGTTTGCATCTGTCTCAAAACCGATAACTGTCTGTTGTAATTTTTCATAGCCCCCTGGTTTTGAGTTGTTTCTTGCCTCAAGCATTTTAGAATTAATTTTATCCTCTTAATGGCTCAGTATCTTGTGTATCAGCATAGTTTGTGAACTTTTAGTGACAATAACCTTATTTCTCAGTTTCAGGAAAGAGGGAAATGAGTGGTACTCTGAGGTTATGCTCTCACTCTCTCTCCCTCCCTCTTTCACTCTCTCTCTCTGAACTATGGGAACTTGCTTGAAAAAATCAAAAGTATAAAAGTGCTACCAGGGATGCTTGCCTACACACTGTTCATGCTCTGCATGCACTCATTCTATGTAGAAAGACAGGCAGCAGGTTGTCCCCCAGATAAGCCTGCAACAGGATGCAGCACCAGAGGATGCTCATTGTCAGGGGCCCCTATGTTTATGATAGTCAATCACCTCTAGTCTAATGGGGAGTCCATCAGTATCGTCAAACTGTGTTGTGTACACCTTTCCATGTATTTTATCTCATAGAAATATGTTTGGCTCAAACTCTTCACATAGATAGATGCCTACCTTAAACAAAATACACTGAACAAAAAAGAAATGCAACATGCAACAATTTCAAATAGTTACAGTTCATAATAAGAAAATCAGTCAATTGATAGACCCTAATTTATGGATTTCACATGCCAGGGAATAGAGATATGCATCTGTTAGTCATAGATACCTTTAAAAAAAATAGTGCCGTGGATCAGAAAACCAGTTCTTATCTGGTGTATCCACTATTTGCCTCATGCAGCGCAACACATCTCCTTCGCATAGAGTTGATCAAGCTGTTGATTGTGACCTGTGGAATATTGTCCCACACCTCTTCAATGTCTGTGCGGAGTTTGCGGATACTGACGGAAACTGAAAAACTCTGTCATACACCGACCCAGAGCATCCCAAACATGCTCAATGAGTATTCAGGCCTTGGAAGAACTGGGCCATTTTCATCTTCCAGGAATTGTGTACAGATCCCTGCAACATGGGGCTGTGCATTATCATGCTGAAACATGCAGTGATAGTGGCGGAGGAATGGCATGACAATGGGCCTCAGGATCTCATCATGGTATGTCTATGCATTCAAATTGCCATCGATAAAATGCAACTGTGTTCATTGTAGTGCTGACCCCATTTAGTCGACTGGTTGATTGTTTGGTCGATAGGCTGTTGGTCGACCAAGATTTCTTTAGTCGAGCAGTAGCACAAAAAAAAAGAAGACACCCATCTGATTTGCGCCTGTCTGAGTGGACTGATCCATTGTGGAAGCCGTGGGAATGGCACAGTGCAGCAAGTCTGAAAAAATAAACATTTTAAAATTTCAACCAATCATTTTGTCAAAAGAACAGACGGTCGACCAAGAGTCAGTCAAGATTTATTTTTTTGTTGGACAGCCCTAGTTGGTTGTCCGTAGCTTATGCCTGCCCATACCGTGACTATCCTCCACCATGGGGCACTGTTCACAATGTTGACATCAACAAACCACTCACCCACACAATGCCAAACACGCTGTCTGCCATCTGCCCGGTACAGTTTGTGCCGATCTGTGCAAACCCACAGTTTCATCAGCTGTCCAGGTGGCTGGTCTCATACAATCCACCAGGTGAAAAAGCCGGATGTGGAGGTCCTGGGCTAGCGTGGTTACAAGTGGTCTGTGGTTGTGAGGCTGGTTGGACCTACTGCCAAATTCTGTAAAATGACATTGGAGGCGGCTTATGGTAGAGAAATGAACATTAAGTTCTGTCAACAGCTCTGTTGTACATTCCTACAGTCAGCATGCCAATTGCACGCTCCCTCAACTTGAGACATCTGCAAATTTTAGTGGCCTTTTATAGTCTCCAGCACAAGGTGCACCTGTGTATTGATCAGGCTGTTTAATCATCTTCTTGATATGCAACCTCTGTCAAGTGGATGGATTATCTTGGCAAAGGAGAAATGCTCACAAACAAGGATGTGCACAAAATGTAAGAGAAATTAGCTTTTTATGGGTATTTATTTCAGCTCATGAAACATGGGACCAACACTTAAGTTTATATTTTTGTTCAGTGCAGTATTTGAACTTGCCTTAGAAAACTGATATTTTAACTGACTAGAACCGTTCTACTGGCAGTAATTATGTGTGGTTTAGGCACCATCTTCACCATACAATAGGTTTGGTATTGTAGATGTGCATGTTTAAGCCTTGAAGACAATGGCACTGATGTCTTTGTGCTGCTTCTATTGTTAGGTGAACCTATTGTTCACCTAATACCTTTTTTGCACTGTTGGTTAGAGCCTGTAAGTAAGCATTTCACTGTAAGGTGTAAGGTGAGAGACCGCCACACAAGATGGAGGTTTGTTTTGGTATTCAGCGCACGTGACAAACTTTTGATTTGATTCTAATGTCCTCAGCTTTCACCCTCATGAGTATTGACCGAGAGAAAAAGAGTGGGGAAAGGAGTGACTTATACTTCTTTCACTCGGGATTCAAAGTATGTTGCCTGTAAAAACAATTGGGCAATGTTTATATGATCCCCTTTCAAACAGCCCCTTTTTCTCTTTCACCTTTTATAGAGCCATTACTTAAGCGGTGACTGAGCAAGAAACATTCAACTTTGACCCTGTTGTTGCAACCGTTGTCAGGTAACCTGAAGCAGCGTTGATCAAGTTCTAAATTCCTCAAATAGGACAGAATGCAATGCACTGCTTTCATTTCTTCACATTCACAAACAGTAAGTTAGCAGCTCGCCATACTTTCAGATCATTTGTAATGTGTTAATTTTCCTGTTATGGTGAATAAAACATTGGCTACAGTTAATCTCAAAACATTGTCAGATATGTTTTGGTAATTTGCTTTGATTGCACCTCTTGTCACGTCGTTGCCATTGTTATCAACGTTCTACAGCCATATTGATCCTCAAAAGTAGAACGGGGCTGGCTAATAACTTTAAAACGGGGCTAATGCCTGTTTCGTCTAAATTACACTATAGGGGCTTGGGAATATGATGGCATTGCTAGTTTGCACATTATTTAGTAGGAAACAATTTTGCCATCATTATGTTGTCAAATTTACTTTAGACCTATGGCGATGTTGTCATTAGATACAGTATCAAAGTTCCCCCAAAATAACTAGCAATGCTAACAGTCTTAGCTAGCTAACGCTGTAACAATTAAAGTCAATCTGGCAACACCCAAATGATGACAAAAGTTTTCCTACTAATTATTTGCCTTTAGAAATGTTAGTGTTTTCAAGCCACAGTTAATGCACTTGGACCAAATCTTCATCAGCGCCCAATGAGGAAGCGTTGAGTACAATGCTCATTTGATGCCCAAAACAGAGGCCCGTGTGCGCCCACACCAAACGCGATCATGACACGTAGGTTGAAATATCAAAACAAACTCTGAACCAAATATATTCATTTGGGGACAGGTCGAAAGGCAATAAACATTTATGGCAATTTAGCTAGCTAGCTTGCTGTTGCTAGCTAATTTGTCCTGGGATATAAACATTGAGTTGTGCATTTCAGGTAAAATAACAAGGTCCTCTACTCCAACAATTAATCCACACATAAAACTGTCCACCGAATCGGACTTTATATGGCGATTGGCATCTAACTTTCATAATAAGGTGTATTACCACCACCGACAGATCTCAGTTCATCTTTCAATCACCCACGTGGGTATAACCATGGCACGTGGCTATATGCTTATTTGAACCAATGATGAGATGGGAGAGGCAGTACTTGCATCACGTTAGTCATCACAAATAGAACTGACTTCTATTTTAGCGCTTGGCAACAGTTGGCGCATGTGAGCAGTGTGGTTGCAATGATTGAATAACATATGCTTGTACACACGATGCCAGCGGTGTGGTCAGCATGTCAGTCCTAAAAGGAACGTCCAAAACAATAATTTGAAGCAATGTGCAATCATGAATATGACTTGAGCTAGCCAGCCAGCTAACAAACAAGCTAGCTAGTCACAAACCAGAACATTGACTAGAAAGTTGCTTTTAGTTGCCTGGCTTGCTAGATGTACATATCCCACATACATTTTTAAACGGGTGAGTTTTTTTGGTGCAGAAAATAAAGCAAGTAAAGTTGCTTTTTGGACCAGGCTGCTTTATGCAGACTGCCGTTTTTGTTTAAACTTTTTTCATAATGACCAGGACAAGTTTGATGTCGGAGAACAACAGTAACATCACAGAACAGTGGGTTAGATATACAAATATTTGATAGAATGTTCATGATTTAATACGTACCAAAGCCAGTAAAATGATAGGGGACATTTATACTAAGGGCTTGCCAGGACTTTTTAACATAGTACTGCAATCATGACCAGGTCTGTTGGCGGAAATAAAAGTACAGGTTTTGTTGCATGGAATACCTTTAAGATAGAAAGGAAAGGTCTTGGTTTGAAAGGTGTAATAGAAAGGCCCTGTCATAGTAGGCTGCAGGCAGAGAGCAGAGGGCTGCTCCAGACCTCAGGCATTCCATTAACCATGCATCCAAAGCCTGTCATATTCAGCTGAAAGTTCCTCGATCTGCTGCTTCAAGTCAATCCAGCAAACAAGAGATGTATTTAACATATGACGAAACATTCATTTCAAACCACAGGGTTATAAATTGTATAAAATGTAAATCAAACCCCTTCAGTGTCTTTAAAAAAAAAAAAAAAAACTCCTTTAATTCTCCCTCCCCTAGCTCCCGCCCTAGATCATAGAGGGACTCACTAAGAGCATTGTTTCCCCTGCCAAATCCCTTGGCATAGGCCTATCTAGTTTTATGTATAACCCCTGAGCCATTTGGCAGGAAGAGCGAATATTCTAACTTGCTTTAAAGGTATTTATGAGGTTGTCCTCAAGAAACCTTTCTTTATATCAACAATTTGACTGATCTGTGTGACAGTGAACCATATTTTGGAGACAGTTTTGAAGAACTTGTCCCCCCGTGAGTGATGTCAATTGTGTCTGTGCCAAACCAAAATGTCTTAATTAAGAAACATTTTCAAACACATGCACTCTCCATGAAATAAATCAATGATTGGCGCTGCCCACACTTTAAACTTTTTTTTAATGACATGTATTTGATTAGATTTTCCCACACGCAAAATGTCACAAGTTCTTATAGCAGGATTACAGCAGTAGTTGGACAGGCATTACAATATCATAGCAATTTAGGGCGATAGGGAAAGGGGGGGATACCTAGTCAGTTGTCCAACTTAATGTATTCAACTGAAATGTGTCTTCCGCATTTAACCCAACCCCTCTGAATCAGAGAATTGCGGGGGGCTGCCTTAATTAATTACTAAAACACATGAGATATCAAAACGCATGTTCAATAATCATACCACAACAATGCAATACTAAATACACTGCTCAAAAAAATAAAGGGAACACTTAAACAACACAATGTAACTCCAAGTCAATCACACTTCTGTGAAATCAAACTGTCCACTTAGGAAGCAACACTGATTGACAATAAATTTCACATGCTGTTGTGCAAATGGAATAGACAACAGGTGGAAATTATAGGCAATTGGCAAGACACCCCCAATAAAGGAGTGGTTCTGCAGGTGGTGACCACAGACCACTTCTCAGTTCCTATGCTTCCTGGCTGATGTTTTGGTCACTTTTGAATGCTGGCGGTGCTTTCACTCTAGTGGTAGCATGAGACGGAGTCTACAACCCACACAAGTGGCTCAGGTAGTGCAGCTCATCCAGGATGGCACATCAATGCGAGCTGTGGCAAGAAGGTTTGCTGTGTCTGTCAGCGTAGTGTCCAGAGCATGGAGGCGCTACCAGGAGACAGGCCAGTACATCAGGAGACGTGGAGGAGGCCGTAGGAGGGCAACAACCCAGCAGCAGGACCGCTACCTCCGCCTTTGTGCAAGGAGGAGCAGGAGGAGCACTGCCAGAGCCCTTCAAAATGACCTCCAGCAGGCCACAAATGTGCATGTGTCTGCTCAAACGGTCAGAAACAGACTCCATGAGGGTGGTATGAGGGCCCGACGTCCACAGGTGGGGGTTGTGCTTACAGCCCAACACCGTGCAGGACGTTTGGCATTTGCCAGAGAACACCAACATTGGCAAATTCGCCACTGGTGCCCTCTTCATCTTCACAGATGAAAGCAGGTTCACACTGAGCACATGTGACAGACGTGACAGAGTCTGGAGAAGCCGTGGAGAGCGTTCTGCTGCATGCAACATCCTCCAGCATGACCGGTTTGGCGGTGGGTCAGTCATGGTGTGGGGTGGCATTTCTTTGGGGGGCTGCACAGCCCTCCATGTGCTCGCCAGGGGTAGCCTGACTGCTATTAGGTACCGAGATGAGATCCTCAGACCCCTTGTGAGACCATATGCTGGTGCGGTTGGCCCTGGGGACCTCCTAATGCAAGACAATGCTAGACCTCATGTGGCTGGAGTGTATCAGCAGTTCCTGCAAGAGGAATGCATTGATGCTATGGACTGGCCCGCCCGTTCCCCAGACCTGAATCCAATTGAGCACATATGGGACATCATGTCTTGCTCCATCCACCAACGCCACGTTGCACCACAGACTATCCAGGAGTTGGCGGATGCTTTAGTCCAGGTCTGGGAGGAGATCCCTCAGAAGACCATCCGCCACCTCATCAGGAGCATGCCCAGGCGTTTTAGGGAGGTCATACAGGCACGTGGAGGCCACACACACTACTGAGCCTAATTTTGACTTGTTTTAAGGACATTACATCAAAGTTGGAGCAGCCTGTAGTGTGGTTTTCCACTTTAATTTTGAGTGTGACTCCAAATCCAGACCTCCATGGGTTGATAAATTTGATTTCCAATGACAATTTTTTTGTGATTTTGTTGTCAGCACTTTCAACTATGTAAAGAAAAAAGTACTTAATAAGAATATTTCATTCATTCAGATCTAGGATGTGTTATTTTAGTGTTCCCTTTATTTTTTTAAGCAGTGTATAATACATGTAATGTACAGTTGAAGTCGGAAATGTACATGCAGGTTGGAGTCATTAAAAAAGTGTTGTAGTCATTAAACCTGGTTTTCAACCACTCCACAAATTTCTTGTTAACAAACTATTGTTTAGGCAAGTCGGTTAAGACTACTTTGTGCATGATACAAGTCATTTTTACAACAATTGTTTACAGACAGATTATTTCACTTATAATTCACTGTATCACAATGCCAGTGGGTTAGAAGTTTACATACAAGTTGACTGTGCCTTTAAACTGCTTGGAAAATTCCAGAAAATGATGTCATGGCTTTAGAAGCTTCTGATAAGCTAATTTACATCATTTGAGTCAATTGGAGGTGTACCTGTGGACGTATATCAATGCCTACTTTCAAACTCAGTGCCTCTTTGCTTGAAATCATGGGAAAATCAAAGGAAATCAGACCTCAGAAAAAAATTGTAGACCTCCACAAGTCTGGTTCAACCTTGGGAGCAATTTCCAAGTGCCTGAAGGTACCACGTTCATCTGTACAAACAATAGTACGCAAGGATAAACACCATGGGACCATGCAGCCGTTATACCGCTCAGGAAGGAGACGCGTTCTGTCTCCTAGAGATGAACGTACTTTGTTACGAAAAGTGCAAATCAATCCCAGAACAACAGCAAAGGACCCTGTGAAGATGCTGGAGGAAATGGGTACAAAATAATCTATATCCACAGTAAAACAAATCCTATATCGACATAACCTGAAAGACCGCTTAGCAAGGAAGAAGCCACTGCTCCAAAGCCATCATAAAAAAAAGCCAGACTACGGTTTGTAACTGCACATGGGGACAAAGATCGTACTTTTTGGAGAAATGTCCTCTGATCTGATGAAACAAAAATAGAACTGTTAGGCCATAATGACCATTGTTATGTTTGGAGGAAAAAGGGAGAGGCTTGCAAGCCTTAGAACACCATCCCAACCATGAAGCACGGGGGTGGCAGCATCATGTTGTGGGGGTGCTTTGCTGCAGGAGGGACTGGTGCACTTCACAAAATAGATTGGGAACGAAAATTATGTGGATATCTTGAAGCAACATCTCAAGACATCAGTCAGGAAGTTAAAGCTTGGTCGCGAATGGGTCTTCCAATTGGACAATGACCCCAATCATACTTCTGAAGTTGTGGCAAAATGGCTTAAGGACAACAAAGTCAAGGTATTGGAGTGGCCATCACAAAGCCCTGACCTCAATCCCATAGAACATTTGTGGGCAGAACTGGGGGGAAAAAAAGCGTGTGCGAGCAACGAGGCCTACAAACCTGCCTCAGTTACACCAGCTCTGTCAGGAGGAATGGGCCAAAATTCCCAACTTATTGTGGGGAGCTTGTGGAAGGCTACCCAAAATGTTTGACCCAAGTTAAACAATTTAAAGGCAATGCTACCAAATACTAATTGAGTGTATGTCAACTTCTGACCCACTGGGAATGTGATGAAAGAAATAAAAGCTGAAATAAATCACTCTCTACTATTATTCTGACATTTCACATTCTTAAAATAAAGTGGTGATCCTAACTGACCTAAAACAGGGATTTTTTTTACTAGGATTAAATGTCAGGATTTGTAAAAAACTGAGTTTAAATGTATTTGGCTAAGGTGTATGTAAACTTCCGACTTCCAACTGTATAATATCAAATTATTTTATAAAATCAAACTTATGTATCTAACCTGGTGATAATAGGCTACCTCTATACAGGCAGCCCGACTCCGATCCCCCGGCCAATAACTGGCAAAAGATCTGATCTGACTTGTCAAAAGACCAATTAGTGACAAAAAATCAGAACCAGGTTGCCTGTGCAAACGCAGCCATGGTGACTCACTCCATCTAACACATAATCATACAACAAACAAGACAAACAGAAACTTTAGTGCTTCTGCCCACACGCTAATGTATTCCCAACCCAAGTTTTTATTAAATCAAAATGTGTTCTATTTGATTATGTCTCTCGCTTGCCTTGAGCAATGATTTGCACTGGAATATAGTCACCGTGAAATGTGATATAATTCAAAGTAGAGAATATTGAAAATATTGTGGTTGAGTGACTTTAAGCTTTTTTCTGTGAGGGGAAAAGTTGTAAAATGAATGATACATATTGAACGTTGGACATGTTATTTGTAGCACATGATATACTTTAAATCAGAGCTTCTCAACTGGTTTTGCCTCGGTACCCAAATTGAACCAGGTTGTCCCAGTCGCGACCCAATATTCGCATCGCAATTTTTGTTGTTTATGCCAAATTGCAATCTGGAAAACTTTGTAAAATACTTTTTGATAGCAAATGTAGCAGTTATATACAGTACCAGTGTAAAGTTTGGACACCTACTCATTCCAGGGTTTTTCTTTATTTTTTAAAATGTTCTATATTGTAGAATAATAGTGAAAACATGAAAACTATGAAATAACACATGGAATCATGTGGTAACCAAAAAAGTGTTAAACAAAACAAAATATATTGTTTATTTTGGATTATTCAAAGTAGCCACCCTTTACCTCGATGACAGCTTTGCACTCTCTTGGCATTCTCTCAACCAGCTTCATGAGGTAGTCACCTGGAATCCATTTCAATTAACAGGTGTGCCTTGTCAAAAGTTAATTTGTGGAATTTCTTTCCTTCTTAATGCGTTTGAGCCAATCAGTTGTGTTGTGACAAGGTAGGGGTGGTATACAGAAGACAGCCCTGTCTGGTAAAATACCAAGTCCATATTATGGCAAGAACAGCTCAAATTAGCAAAGAGAAATGACAGTCCATCATTGCTTTAAGACATGAAGGTCAATCAATCCAGAAAATGTCAATAACTTTTTTAGTGCCGTCGCAAAAACTATCAAGCGCTATGATGAAACTGGCACTCATGAGGACCGCCACAGGAAAGGAAGACCCAGAGTTACCTCTGCTGCAGAGGATACGTTCATTAGAATTAACTGCACCTCAGATTGCATCCCAAATAAATGCTTCACAGAGTTCAAGTAACAGACACATCTCAACATCAACTGTTCAGAGGAGACGGCCTTCATGATCAAATTGCTACAAAGAAACCAGTACTAAAGGACACCAATAAGAGGAAGAGGCTTTGCTTGGACCAAGAAACTCAAGCAATGGACTTTAGACCCTGTGGAAATCTGTCCTTTGGTCTGATGTGTCCATATTTGAGATTTTTGGTTACAACCGCCATGTCTTTGTGAGACGCAGAGTAGGTGAACAGATGATCGCCGCATGTGTCGTTTCCACCGTGAAGCATGGAGGAGGTGGTGTGGGGGTGCTTTGCTGGTGACACTGTCAGTAATTTATTTAGAATTCAAAGTACACTTAACCAGCATGGCTTCCACAGCATTCGATACACCATTCCAACTGGCTTGTGCTTTTTCCAACAGGACTAATGATCCAAAACACACCTCCAGGCTGTGTAAGGCTATTTGACCAAGAAGGAGAGTGGAGTGCTGGCCTCCACAATCACCCTACCTCAACCCAATTGAGATGATTTGGGATAAATTGGACTAGAGAGTGAAGGAAAAGCAGCCAACAAGTGCTCAGCGTATGTGGGAACTCCTTCAAGACTGTTGGAAAAGCATTTCAGGTGAAGCTGGTTGAAAGAATGCCATGAGTGTGCAAAACTGTCGAGGCGAATTTGAAGAATCAAACATTTTATTTGGATTTGTTTAACACTTTTTTGGTTACTACGTGATTCCATATGTGTTATTTCATACTTTTGATGTCTTCACTATTATTCTACAATGTAGAAAATAGTCAAATATAAAGAAAAACCCTTGAATGAGTAGGTGTGTCCTAACTTTTCACTGGTACTGTATGACAAAGTAAAATGAATCCCACCTTTTTTCATTGTCAATAATTCAATTCATCCCATATTCTTGATGAGTAATGTTAATAATCACACTGGTTTGAGACTACTAAATCAACCAAATCCTCTAAATAGAGCTGCTATTTGCTCGATATTGAAAAAATTGTGTTTGATGAAAAATTCCTCAGTGATTTAAATTATTTATTCACTTTCTACCTGCTTTTAGCCGTTTAAGTTCAGACAAGTATTTATTTTATATAAATAAAAAATAACATTTACACAGACATCCGCGACCCACCAGTTGAGAATCGCTGCTTTAAATCATGACTTATTTGTTTACAATTTGTCAGTGTTATATATTGGTGGTCTTTTTGTCTTTTAAGCAGTATGTAATTAAACTATTTGCAAATCAGATGTATGATTTATATTATAAAAGAACTCTACATACTGTAGTACAGCCAACTTGAACTGCAGTTGTAGCCAAACGGAGAAAAAAGTTTGCCATCATTTCTCTCCCTAATTTGCAGTTGACATGTCATCCAAACTGCACAGAGACTATGGGGTTAGCTGCACTCAGTCAAGCAGCCTTTTGTAATGTCCCTTATTTTCATCAGAAGGTTTGGATGTAGCCTGAGCCCTGCGCCTCTGCGTCATTCCTTCATACCCAGTGATCTGTGTTATTAGTCTATCAGCAACACATTTCTCCTTGGCTTGAAGCATGTGTGTTTCTGCCTTGTTTATGACTTTGATAGATCAGACTGAAGAAAGGCAGGACTGAGGAGCCTCCCTCCCCCAGTTCAGGGAGTTCGTAAAGTAAACAACTAGTTTTGTGGAGATGGCTACAAACTCCAGACCACTCTGTTCTGTTGTATCTATGCTTCCTCACTAACTGCTTAATGACTCTTGCAGTAACCATGCTATATATATAAAATGTTAGTGATGCTACTACTATTTACCGCTGCAGCTATGAGAGTAACTATAGAGCTTTATCTTTAAGTGGCTCTAGGTCAGGTTACGTGATCTTATGAGGCAAAACTGCCCCCCCCCCCACACACACACACACACACACACTTCAACCGCCTCATCTCCCACCTCATTCACTCATTCACTCACTCACTCACTCACTCACACTTGCTGGCTGTGTCTGATCCCTGGTTCACAGTGCAGTGACTCTGAGGCTTGTCAAACTGGGCCTCTTGAAACTCTGGCCTTTACATTCCAGTGCCCTGAGGAGGGGCTCGCAGCCAGGCTTATTAACAGAGAGAGAGAGAGAGAGAGAGAGAAGGAAGTCTCTGCCGTCAGGGATTATGTGCTGTTTCCTTGCCTGGAGGCTCTTGCCTCGTTCTTCCACAAACTTAAGGAAACAGCGAAAACTTAAACCTGCTATTATTCTCCAGCTGACACGGCCTTCTCACTGACACTTGTTTTCTTTCTTTCTCTCCTGCCCTCTCTGGGCTGGTGTGTGTGTGTTTGTGTGTGTGTGTGTGTGTGTGTGTGTGTGTGTGTAAGGGGATCACTTTTTTTCCGTTGGCTTTTTCCACTGTGCCGCAGACACACACGGTGGAGAGGATTGGATTTGTGAAGACACTGATGGGGTTGCACAGCTGCATGGAGGGAGCAAAAGCCGATTTCCCCCTCTGCACCTCCCCATCCCCACAATGGGACTACCGCCTCTCTCCCTCTCTTTCTCTCTCTCTCTTTCCGAGGAGTGGGGGTGGGGGCCGCCATATGGGAGCTCAGAAACATGGAGTGGATCCGAGGAGGGAGAGAGGGGAATCTTTTTCCTCCTGGCGCTGGATGTGGTGCTCTGCTCTGCGAAGTGGTGAGTGTTTGTCTCACTCCTTCTTTCTCTCACTCTGTGGAAAAGTTACCTACACACCTAATTGTGCTCTTAGGAATGCGCAGGCTACGAACTGATGCTTCCTATTCTTGTTCTTCATTATTCTTTTGTTCTTTATGTTGTACTTGTTTATTATCTCTAAATGTTTATCATACTATTCAATATTTTCCATTTCTATGTTGACTACTTTTGATGAGCATCTGTCTGTCTCTAGTGGGCATCAATGCATTTGAATTGCAGTGTTACAGTATACAAAGAGGGCTTTGTGCTTTTGAATGGTGCTGGAGGGTCAAGGTAGAAGATGGGGGGGGCTTCATTATTTACCATTCATTCAGGGGGGAACACTTCCATTGTAACGACTAAAATCAGGTAAAGTATGTAGAAAATACCTAGATATATTTTAATCATATGATGTTTGAGAACTAACAATCACCAAAATAAAAGCTGGACTGGAGAATTAAATGTATTATGATTGATTCTGATATTATGTTTGAGCGTAAGAACACAGTATTAGCCATGTGAAAATGCATAGAATTGCAGGAAATTCGCTTTTAGAACTGCAACATTTTCTCTCAGCTCAATGGCAAAATATGTAGAATTGCATGAAATTAGATTTAAAATGGTAAAATGTTGTCTAAGCTACATGGAAAAATGTGTAGAATTTATTTCACTCAACTCCATGGAGAAAATTGAAGAATTGCAGGAAATTGGCTTAAAAATGCAAAACTGCCTCTACACCGGCAACGTATGTTTTACATATTGTTACTCATAAGACATTAACCACGAGTACGTATAAAATAAAAAATCATGACAACTGTGATGGAGACAGGAAGTTTCGGTGTAATTTTATAAATGCCGACAGATCATTTGTGCGTTCGACAAAGTGGGATATTTTTGTTTCTGTGAAATGTATTATGCCGGAAATGGCGGCGGAAACTCCTTTATGTGCAAATATTGCTAAAAGAATCTTCATATCGAAGTAAATTTGGAGTCACGTGGTGATATGGTGTGTGGTCCTCCCACTACGACTCGGGGAAACCATGCTGTTTATTAGGCTACAGATGAAATAAATTCACAGGGTGGTGAAAGTGCACGGTGATAAGCTAGATGCTGCTTTTCAATAAATATTGAGGATCTTATTCTGGTGACATGATGATCGATGCTTGACTGCCGTTTGACAAATACAAATATTCTCTCTCTTATCCATAATAATTTCATCATGTAGACTAGGCAACCCCACAGTCTACCCGCACTGTATCTGTGAGCTGTTGGTTAGAGCGCAGGTGCCAAGACCAGAGGAGGCACATTTGCTATTTAACGCAACAGTTTTTGTGACAAAACTATCGGTAGAGTTGAAAATACGATGGAAACACATTGAACTTTTGATTTGTATTAGTTACATGAAAACTTAAGCGAAAAAGTACATTTTGTGTGCACTATGTCATCAAATGTCATAAAACGTCCATTTGGTGGAAACACACCACTAGTGAGAAAATGTCCATATTTTATGCAGATTTTAGAATATTCGCATGAAAATCTGTCGCCAATTGGATTGAAACCTAGCTTGTGACATTGTTTAACTTCCCAATATTGTAACAGGGTTTGATTCTTAGAATATCTAGCGCATTACTCTATCCTCTCTAAGGGATCAATCAATCTGATTTGTTTGACTGATAAGAAATATAAAAACGGGTTGAGTTGGCTCTTCCAACTTCTCATTAGACTGTATCAAGGGCACTATTACCATTCAAAACTATTTTGATATGTAGACAGGCTTTTTAATGTGAAATACTAGCAATACTATAGGAGTTATATTAGATTTTACTCTGAATGACAGAGCGACTTTCTTTAACATGTACATGGAATAGCTAGCCTCCTTGAGGGAGTTCTCTTCAATGCTACTGTGGGGAAACAGCACGTGATGCGAGTGACTGAACTGCCCCAAGCTACTCAGGTACAGGTTTGAGTTCACTGCTTTGATTTTTGGGTCTCACTTTGAAGGTCTCTCTCTGGGGTGTTTGGGTGTTTTAGATCACTCACTTCTGTCTGTCTGTCTGTCTGTCTGTCTGTCTGTCTGTCTGTCTGTCTGTCTGTCTCTGCCTCCCTCTCTCTGCCTCTGTCTCTCTCTCTGACTATTCTCTTTCTCTCTCGCCCTCTCCCCTCTCTCTCTTCTGAGTGTCTGTCCATGAAGTGTTTTGACAGCTGTTAATGGACTGCTTTCTCCAGTGGAAGTTGGTATTTCAGAACATGGCCGCTGGCATAAAAAACCCAAAAAACTATAGAGTAGCATAGAGTAGTGCTAGCATGATTTGATTTTGGGCTCCGCTTTTTACGTTGTCACTGTTGAAGTTATAGATGTATTTTTTTTTTCAGGTGCAAACTTGGAGTGTTTGTATGAAGCGAGGAGATACATCAGGGGCCTTGACTGTCTGTTATCCCTGCACTTAAAAAAAATAAAAATACACACAAAGTGTGACCTCTACAGAATATAGTTCTCTATTTTGGGCATGTAGGTCACTATCTCCTGAAGTAGCAGAATCACACACCTTCCCTAACGAGGCCTGATTATGAAGTCATTACAGGCCCTTCAGTCACACAACTACTTCTACTTCTTTCTTTCTCTCTCATGGCTTTCTACTTTTATTCTGTCCTCGTCCCCCTATCAGCTATTCTGGGTGGGAAAGTAACGCTTATATTTTAAACCATGATATGTGCGTTTCTGTTATAAGAATGGCTTCATCTAAGTTCTGGAAACACAGTGGCAATAACCACAAAGCTTGTGAAGGCAGATTGATTTGTTTCTGGCTGTTTTGGTGGAGATAGAATTATTTGACCTGCGTCCAGTAGTGGTGAGTGTCTTATTAACTTGTGTTGTACCCGAAGCGCCACCACAACGTGTGATATTTTACCACGAACACTGCAGCAGAAGCGAACTCCTTCCTCTGCTACTCTTTCCTCTGTGTAAGGCTACAATAAGTTGCGTTTTCCCGGGAAGCTGTGAAGTGCTGGGGAAGCTGTGAAGTGCTGGGGAAGCTGTGAAGCCAGCTGTAGCCTATAATTGTGTTTATGAGCCGGTTATTAAAGAATGTGAAACCATGTTGTTTACGTTAACTATTGCCTGATTGTGTTTATTAGTCTGTTATTAGATGTGTATGTTTACTGCTTTTCATGAAGTCATGTATGGCTACAAATATTGTAGCCTAGGCCTGTATACTGTAAGACGGAAGTGTCGTACCTTTCTGTAGGTGTAGCCTTCAAGTGCCAAGATATCTTTTGGACGCACAGAGAGGATAAATTCAGTTTCCATTGCTTGTCAGAGACGTCACCAGGACCTTGGATAAGTGAGTGCCAATGGAAAGTTGGTGGACTATAATTTCCTTCACATATTGTAGCCCTACAATCTGTGTATCCACTCTTTTCATTGGCCTATGCTATTGGTTGCATTTAAGACATGGGATCGTCTGTTTTATTGATCTCAGTGTGTCAATGTCAGAGTATCTTGTCATTTTGATCATTTGGGGTATTAAATATTATTGTAATGTCTCCAGTCATGTAAAAGGATGTAGAATTGTAGGAAATGATTATAGAAAAGGCTTATGTTTTTCTCAGACCCGCAAATACAATGATTTGGGGGTCCCCCGTCAGCCCCTGGTCTTCAGTGCTGAGCCCCTGGTTATGAAACTCTGGTGACGTCCCTGTTGCTTGTTCTGACCTCCTCTAAGAATAATGAATCCTGAGGGTAGCAGTGCAAGGCCTTTTTAAGCATATTATTTGGATTCTTAGTATATGAAGGACTTGCAATTCGATTACTGAACAGTCGAAGCCATCCATTTATTCAGATCTAGCCGTTCATAGAGGATAGTTTGAAAGGTAATGAATTGTGCCTAGTTATTGTTTGTTAGCCGCATACATTTGCATTAATTCTCTTAAATCTCTTAAAATGGCTTACTGCAATGTATAGCCTACTGTTTCTCTGTCTGGACTGTCTGTCTGTCTTGGTGAGAATCTTAAGTTAATAAAATACAAAAATCATCTTATTTAGTTTGTGTGCCTATTAGTATTCACCTGAGTGTCCACACCAGCCAGGGTAGGGCAGTCCTCGCCAGCCAGGGTAGGGCAGTCCTCGCCAGCCAGGGTAGGGCAGTCCTCGCCAGCCAGGGTAGGGCAGTCCTCACCATCCAGGGTAGGGCAGTCCTCACCAGGCAGGGTAGGGGAGTCCTCACCAGCCAGGGTAGGGCAGCCCTCACCAGCCAGGGTAGGGCAGCCCTCACCCGCCAGGGTAGGGCAGTCCTCGCCAGCCAGGGTAGGGCAGTCCTCTCCAGCCAGGGTAGGGCAGTCCTCGCCAGCCAGGGTAGGGCAGTCCTCGCCAGCCAGGGTAGGGCAGCCCTCACCAGCCAGGGTAGGGCAGCCCTCACCAGCCAGGGTAGGGCAGTCCTCGCCAGCCAGGGTAGGGCAGTCCTCGCCAGCCAGGGTAGGGCAGTCCTCGCCAGCCAGGGTAGGGCAGTCCTCGCCAGCCAGGGTAGGGCAGTCCTCACCAGCCAGGGTAGGGCAGCCCTCACCAGCCAGGGTAGGGCAGCCCTCACCAGCCAGGGTAGGGCAGTCCTCGCCAGCCAGGGTAGGGCAGTCCTCGCCAGCCAGGGTAGGGCATAATATTCCAATGTTATAGTCTTGTGAATCTCTCAGACCTATTTTTTATATTGAACATGGGAACAATGGGAGAGATGTACAAATACTGATTTCAAAACTAAATGTAATACATTCTCATTCATATAATCTAGACATGAGGTGAGTATCAAAATAGTTTTAAATGATCCCCTTTCCTTAAAGTTGAACCTCAGATAGATATTTAGTATAATAGCCTATAGAGTCAACTCAAAATAGGGTATTCTGTTCATTTTAAACAGCCTAAATCTTGTGCCAGGTGTGTCTATGTTTCTGTTTGTGGAAAAAAAAAATGTTTTAGTTCATGTCTGTTTTTTATGCCATAGCTAGCCATCTATCTGTCTATAACGTTGTCTGGCCCCTGTCTATCTGTCTGTGACCAGTTACTCAGTCTCAGCCTCCCATCAGGCAGTAAATTAGCCCTATTGCTGTTAGTGGGGAATGGAAGGAAAATCTCAATTAGTCCCAGTGTTTTATTAGCTGCTAGCCTGCCGCTAACAGCTAGCTGCTACATGACTGACAGAGGTGCCATTCAGGATGAAAACACCAGCCGGAGACCCTAACAGGAGCTAAGGCCCAAAGAGGCTTTTCTCAGAACAGCAGGAAAAAGAGAGAGCGTTGAGTAGTGTACTGTATGTTGCCATGGTTTGAATGTGTTAGGAGTTATTTAGTGCATGGACTGATTTGTATTAATGTAATCTTTGAAGCAGTTCCAATGAGCCAAAGTTAGGCGGGTTCAACCACATGACCAAATGTGAATGTTGATCATCATTACCATCATTGATTTGACCATGTACATATCATATATATACAGTGGCAAGAAAAAGTATGTAAACCCTTTTGAATTACCTGGATTTCTGCATAAATTGGTCATAAAAATGTGATCTGTTCTTCATCTAAGTCACAACAATAGACAAACACAGTCTGCTTAAACTAATAACACAAACAATTATACGTTTTCATGCGTTTTCATACGTTTTCAGGTTGACCCTCCTTTGGCAGCAATAACCTCAACCAAACGTTTTCTGTAGTTGCAGATCAGACCTGCACAATGGTCAGGAGGAATTTTGGACCATTCCTCTTTACAAAACTGATTCAGTTCAGCAATATTCTTGGGATGTCTGGTGTGAACTGCTGTCTTGAGGTCATGCCACAGCATCTCACCCCAGTCAGAACTCTGACTGGGACACTCCAGAAGGCATATTTTCTTCTGTTGAAGCCATTCTGTTGTTGATTTACTTCTGTGTTTTGGGTCGTTGTCCTGTTGCATCACCCAACTTCTGTTTAGCTTCAATTGGTGGACAGATAGCCTTACATTCTCCTGCAAAATGTCTTGATAAACTTGGGAATTAATTTTTCCGTCGACGATAGTAAGTTGTCCAGGCCCTGAGGCAGCAAAGCAGCTCCAAACCATGATGCTCCCTCCACCATACTTTACAGTTGGGATGTTTTGATGTTGGTGTGCTGTGCTGTGCCTTTTTTTTCTCCACGCATAGTGTTGTGTGTTCCTTCGAAACAGCTCAACTTTAGTTTAATCTGTCCACAGAATATTGTGCCAGTAGCTCTGTGGAACATCCAGGTGCTCTTTTGCGAACTTCAGACATGCAGCAATGTTTCAGACAGCAGTGGTTTCTTTCGTGGTGTCATCCCATGAATCCCATTCTTGTTTAGTGTTTTACGTATCGTAGACCTGTCAACAGAGATGTTAGCATGTTCCAGAGATATTTGTAAGTCTTTAGCTGACACTAGGATTCGTCTTAACCTCACTGAGCATTCTGCGCTGTGCTCTTGCAGTCATCTTTGCAGGACGGCCACTCCTAGGGAGAGTAGCAACAGTGCTGAACTTTCTCCATTTATAGACAATTTGTCTTACCGTGGACTGATGAACATCAAGGCTTTTAGATATACTTTTGTAACCCTTTCCAGCTTTATGCAAGTCAACAATTCTTAACCTTGGGTCTTCTGAGGCATGGTTCACATCAGGCAACGCTTCTTGTGAATAGCAAACTCAAATTTTGTGAGTGTTTATTACAGGGCAGGGCAGCTCTAACCAACATCTCCAGTCTTGTCTCGATGATTTTACTCCAGGTTAGCTGACTCCAATTAGCTTTTGGAGAAGTCATTAGCCTAGGGGTTCACATACCTTTTCCAATTTACACTGTGAATGTTTAAATGATGTATTTGATATAGACAGGAAAATACAATAATTTGTGTGTTAGTTTAAGCAGACTGTCTTTGTCTGTTGTTGTGAAGATCAGATCTAATTTTATGACCAATTTATGCAGAAATCCAGATAATTCAGATAAGGGTTCACACACTTTTTCTTGCCACTGTATGTTATAAGCCCATATGTCCTATTTACTGGAAGAAATTGG
The DNA here is from genome assembly GCF_013265735.2 of Oncorhynchus mykiss. Lineage (NCBI taxonomy): Eukaryota > Metazoa > Chordata > Actinopteri > Salmoniformes > Salmonidae > Oncorhynchus > Oncorhynchus mykiss. Next base: position 33,231,359 of record NC_048574.1, on the reverse strand, counting down.
TGCTGTATGTCTGTCAATGGTTTTGGAAAATAGGGCATCCAAATCCATCAAATATTTGCAATGCACTTGTCACATGTGCAGACCCACACGCACGTGTGCATGCATTTTGTATTGTTGGATCTGCACAGGATAGAGCTCTCCCACTAACGGCCTCCATCGGGTTGGTCCTAAAGAGAATGATGTCATGTCTGCGATGGAGACTTCGTGTCTCTTCACCACTGAACTGTCTCTTATCCAGCTCTCCTGACTGACACGAAACAGAGAAAGAAAGGGAGAGCGAGGCGGGGGGTATTTTTTCCCCACAATGCCCCCAATTCTCAAACAAATGTATACCTTTTTTTATTCAGCCATTCACCACGAGTTAAAGAGATTGGGGCCAGACTAAGAGACTGACGATTCCGACACCTTATTTATGAAAAGTGCTGATTTTTTTTCTCTGGCTGTATGCCTGCTGATTTACATATTCTCCAATTGGTAGATAAACTACATTTTCATCAGTTTAAGAGCAGTTTGTTTTGGACTGGTGCCCTGTTTTTGAGGGTCAAGAGATCATGGAGCAATTTGTCTTCTCTTCTTTGGAGCTGACAGGAGCTCGTCCTCCTTGTTTGCAATCTAAGGGGAGCTTGTCTCATTTGGCTGAATGGTGTGAGCCACATGATGCTAGCCTCTGGACCACTTTAAACCGGCTGGTGTTCTTTAACCACCTCAGCGCCAGGCCACCCTTTTGATGGGCCAGCCATACAGACAGACAAACAGACAGAAGTAGGGGTGGGTTGGAGAAGACTGTGGGGGTAGGGGTGGACGTATTGTGGTCAGGGGGTACATTTGAAAATGGCTTTTTATACATAGTTGAAGTCGGAAGTTTACATACACTTAGGTTGGAGTCATTAAAACTCGTTTTTCAACCACTCCACAAATTTCTTGTTAACAAACTATAGTTTTGGGCAAGTCGGTTAAGATATCTACTTTGTTCATGACACAAGTAATTTTTCCAACAATTGTCTGCAAACAGATTATTTCACTTATAATTCACTGTATCACAATTCCATTGGGTCAGAAGATTACATATACTAAGTTGACTGTGCCTTTAAACAGCTTAGAAAGATCCAGAAAATTATGCCATGGCTTTAGAAGCTTCTGATAGGCTAATTAACATAATTTGAGTCAATTGGAGGTGTATCTGTGGATGTATTTCAAGGCCTACCTTCAAACTCAGGGCCTCTTGACATCATGGGAAAATCAAAAGAAATCAGACAAGACCTCAGAAAATAAATTGTAGACCTCCACAAGTCTGGTTCATCCTCGGGAGCAATTTCCAAATGCCTGAAGGTACCACGTTCACCTTTACAAAGAATAGTACGCAAGTATTAACACCATGGGATCAGGCAGCCGTCATACCGCTCAGGAAGAAACACGCTCTGTCTCCTAGAGATGAATGTACTTTGATTTCAATCTCAGAAAGGACCCTGTGAAGATGCTGGAGGAAACAGGTACAAAAGTATCTATTGTAACAAATCTCTTCTTCATCTGAGGAGGAGTAGGAAGGATCGGACCAATACGTAGCGTGGTAAGTGTCCATGTTACTTTATTAGCACTGAACACACGAAACAAAATAACAAAGTGAAATGGAAGAAACGAAACAGTTCTGTAAGGTGACATACACTAAACAGAAAACAACTACCCACAAATCATAGTGGGAACACAGGATGCCTAAGTATGGTTCTCAATCAGAGACAACGATTGACAGCTGCCTCTGATTGGGAACCATACCAGGCCAAAAGCAGAAATACAAAACATAGAACAAAAACATTGAATGCCCACCCCAACTCACGCCCTGACCAAGCTAAAACAGAGACATAAAAAAGTAACTAAGGTCAGGACGTGACATTTATATCCACAGTAAAATGAGTCCTATATCAACATAACCTGAAAGGCCGCTCAGCGAGGAAGAAGCCACTGCTCCAAAACAGCTATAAAAAAAATCCAGTCTATGGTTTGCAACTGCACATGGGGACAAAGATCATACTTTGTGGAGAAATGTCTTCTGGTCTGATGAAACAAAAATAGAACTGTTTGGCCATAATGACCATCATTATGTTTGGAGGAAAAAGGGGGAGGCTTGCAAGCCGAAGAACACCATCCCAACCATGAAGCACGGGGGTTGCAGAATCATGTTGTGGGGGTGCTCTGCTGCAGGAGGGACTGGTGCACTTCACAAAATAGATGGCATCATGAGGGACTAAAATGATGTGGATATATAGAAGCAACATCTCAAGACATCAGTCAGGAAGTTAAAGCTTGGTCACAAATGGGTCTTCCGAATGGACAATGATCCCAAGCATACTTCCAGCTCTGCCTGGAGGAATGGGCCAAAATTCACCCAATTTATTGTGGGAAGCTTGTGGAAGGCTACCCGAAACATTTGACCCACGTTAAACAATTTAATTTAAAGACAATGCTACCAAATGCTAATTGAGTGTATGTAAACTTCTGACCCACTGGGAATGTGATGAAAGAAATAAAAGCTGAAATAAATCATTTTCTCTACTATTATTCTGACATTTCACATTCTTAAAATAAAGTAGTGATCCTAACTGACCTAAGACAGGGAATTTTAACTAGGCTTAAATGTCAGGAATTGTGAAAAACTGAGTAAATGTATTTGGCTAAGGTGTATGTAAACTTCTGACTTCAACTGTATACCATTTTTTTTGTCTCCATCTTGGGTGTGCAGTCAGTTTGTGTGTGTGTGTGGAGGATAATGCAGGCACAATATGCTAAGGCCAACATTAGCTGTGAGACAAAGGACTGCCCCTTGCAGGTCAGCAGGAGGCTAACTCTTCCCATTGTCTAATAAAAGTGATCTTAATTGAGGGAGGTTTTAAACCCCACTGGCATATTAGGGAGTCTGCTACTGAGTGCTGAGTCACTGGGATGTAGGGTAGGGTCATGGTCAAAGCCTGGCGGATAGAAATGACTGGCTGTAAAGTTAGGACAGCAGTAGGTAGGGCTTGGAATTGCCAGAGACCTCACGATACGATATTATCATGATACTTAGGCACCGATACGATATGTATAGCGTATAAAAGTGCTGCAAACCTGATGGCTAAAAAGAAGATGGAGTACAAATTTATAGAATTAAAAATGCCAGAGATTATTCCATAAAAAATACCGGAGATAATTCCGTAAAAGAAATACCAGAGATTATTACATAAAATAAATACCAGAGATTTTTCCATTAAAAATACAGGCGATTATTACATAAAAAATTGATACTTAGGGTCAAAGTATCAATATAATGTCGTCCAAAATAATTGCGACATGTAACTATATAGATTTTTTTCCCTCACCACCAGCAGTCCATCAGACACAACACAACATGGGGTTGGGTTAGCACAGATACTTTTTTTCACAGCCAGGCTATTTACTCAGGCCAGGGGGAAAGCACTCCCATCTCTTCCCATCTATGATGAAGTATGGATGTCAGTTGTTGAGTAAAAAGTGATGATTTCATTTGTTTTTGGGAAGCCAAAATTTAGAATAGTAATGTTTTTAAAGGCTAAAATAGCAGTTTTGACTGTAAATTAAAAACACGCAGAAAATATTATTCTTGCGGTAAAATATTGCTACTCTCTAACGCAACGGTGACGTTTTGAACCGTTATAGGGCTAACTCGGTGACAAAAAAGAATGCCTTGATCATACCATAAATAAATGACCCTAATGTAGAAATTAAATTAAACATGTTTGGTTTAACCCTTTTTTTATTTTTCACTTTCCAGTTGTCGTCTTCTGACATAATTACCAGTGTTTGCCCCATAATGATGCTAATTTAGTTGAGCATTTACAACAATGGTATAACAATTTATTCAGTAATGACTCGTATACCACTATCTATTACAATGAGCTATAAATTGCGTGATTATTTTATGGTAGTAAAGCTAGAGAATAAAAACATTATTGCTATTGTTTCTAGATTATCCCCTCAACTATTGTCCAGCTAGCTAGTCGTTACTACTAAATGTAATTCTATCAATGGGTAATTGGGGTTAATTTTAAGCATCTTATACGGTTTGGGTACATTTTAATTCCAGAGAAATGTGAACCTCCCACTCAATCAGAACACGAAACAAAATATATTTATATTCTGTTTTTAAAATGTTTGTGATGGTCTGTGTGTGTGCGTGCGTGTGTGTTCTACGTATGTTTGTGACTGAAGGGATGTTATGGGACAGGTTTAGAGGCTTTTAAGGGAGATCTGGGAAGTGGAAACCTAATACTGCTTGGCTGCTGCTCTCTGTACATGAACCCTACAGCTGCCGGAGAGAGAGAGAGCGAGTGGAAGAGGGAGAGGGGGAGAGAGAGGGCGAGAAAGGGTGTGGTGTGCGTAGTAATTAGTTGTCTGGTTTTCTATTGATCAGTCTGGTGCGTGGGCCTTTGGGACTGTTAAATTTCCCATTGAACGTGAAAGGATTATGCGTCCCAAAAGAAATTAAACAGAGCCAATGAATAGGCTAGATGGAGGGCCAAATGGAAGACCTGTTTTTCCCCACTCTCTTTTTTCTATCTAGCTCTCCTGCTCTATTTCCTGTCAAAACCAGAAACCTGGTGAAAACTCATTATTTTATGATGAGTAAAAAGTAATGACAGAGGTCAAACGTTTTATGTAAGTCTTCACAAGGTTTTCACCTTGTGTAATGAAATCCGTTTGCGTAGGACAGGGGTTCTAAACTAGGGGGCACTATTTTTATTTTTGGAAAAATAACGTTCCCAAAGTAAACCGCCTATTTCTCAGGACCAGATGCTAGAACATGCATATAATTGACAGCTTAGGATAGAAAACACTCTAAAGTTTCCAAAACTGTCAAAATATTGTCTGTGAGTATAACAGAACTGATGTTGCAGGCAAAAGCCTAAGAAAAATCCAATCAGGAAGTAACTCATGTTTTGAAACCGTTGTGTTCCTATGCACCCCTATTGGCCACTGAAAGGGATATCAACCAGATTCCTTTTCTACGTATTCCCTTAGGTGTCTACAGCATTGTGACGTAGTTTCACGCCTTTATGTTGAAGAATGAGCGTAAACGACTACATTGCGTAAGTGGCCAGCTGAGGGGTCTCAGAGTGATTCTTGCGTAAAAGACAGAGGTAGTCATTTTTCCTCTCGCTCCTACTGAAAAGCCAATTGTCCCGGTTGATATATTATCAATAGATATTTGAAAAACACCTTGAGGATTGATTATAAAAAATGTTTGCCATGTTTCTGTCAAAAAAATATTTGGCATTGTCGTTACCGCTATTTCCGGTGGATTTCTCAACATAATGTGACAAACAAGCAGAGGAATTTTGGGTATAAAAATAATCTTTATGGAACAAAAGGAACATTTGCTGTGTAACTGGGAGTCTCTTCAGTGAAAACATCCGAAGATCATCAAAGGTAAACGGTTAATTTGATTGCTTTTCTGATTTTCGTGACCAAGCTTCCTGCTGCTAGCTGGACATAATGCTATGCTAGGCTATCGATAAACTTACACAAACGCTTGTCTTGCTTTGGCTGTAAATCATAATTTCAAAATCTGAGATGACAGGGTGATTAACAAAAGGCTAAGCTGTGTTTCACTATATTTCACTTGTGATTTCATGAAGATGAATATTTTCTAGTAATATTATTTGACCGTTGCGCTATGCTAATTAGTGTAGTTGATGACAATTCTCCCGGATCCGGGATGGGTAGTTCCAAGAGGTTTTTAAACCTTTTCAACTTGGGACCCAAATGAGAAATTCTGTGTTTTTCTGGGACCCAAGCTTATGAAAACATGCAACTATATGTAAATATCGGTACATTTCATTGCCCTTATTCCTAATGCAATATAAACAAAAACAAATCACAATGAAAGTAAATACCCATATAAAAAAAGCAATTCAGAATTTTCCCCATTAAAAACACTCTTACATATCTGGCTAGGTTGGAACTGTTGCTGTTAAAATACAATAAATAATTTCATTCTGAACTGGAATAACGGATGAATCACATCACACAGGTGTATAACAAAACACACACAGGCTTTTGATAGTGCAACCCTACAGTAAGTAACAGTACAGATGAAAAATGATCAGGCCTACTGTACATCTTACTGTAGAAACGATTGTTGAACATTTTTTTGCTGTTAAAATACAATAAATATTTTTTTATTCTGAACTGAAATTAACTCATTGATCACGTCACAGACCAGAAAACACACATACATAGTCCTAATGAAGTTTTTTTGGTGGAAGTTTTCAACAAGCAGGTCTATTTCTGACAGTGCAACACTGAGGTCATGGTCAGCATTGACACTGTACTTGAGAACCCTGATTTGCATTAGGTATGTGGTGCCAAACTGGATCAGAACATCTACTGCTTTCTCAGTCAGGCAGGAGACTGCTTCTTCCTGTAGATGAGGAACCCAGAACTGTGTGAGAGTGTTTTCCTCAAAAGCATATTGCTTCAATCAGTTTATTGCAGTTGAGAATAAAAATGATTGCTTGTATTTTAATAACAGCAACAGTTCCAACCTAGACTTGTTTTCAACAATAATTTCTACAGTAAGCCTGATCATTTTTAATCTTCGTATGTACTGTTACGGTTGCACTATCAGTAGCTAGCTAGCTTGCTTTGGCTAACGTTGGCTAGCTAGCTATTAGCTAGGGGATTGTTTGAAATTGTTTGAAAGAGAAACTCACACCTACTACTATGAGAAATAGTACTCCCTTATTTCTGTTTATCATCACCTTTTATAAAATGACAACAATGCCTTGCTAGTTGACTTCCTCGTCCACTGTCGAAGCACTGTTTCCTGAAGCGTTCTGCCCTGTTCTGAAAGAACTCCCAGGATTTACCGTCACGCTGTGGATGTTTGGTCAGGATGTGTCGTTTTAGTTTGTTTGTTTTTAGCGACTCATTACTAAGCACTCCCCCGCACAAAAACCAATTATGGGCGCTCATCGTTATTTCTCTAAGTTTGTATAAAACCAAGAGAGAAAGTAATCGTTGTATTTGCGTTTCATGACGATTGAGCTCAGTCAGAACTTGTGGCTAGCTTGAGCCCTTTTGATGACAGCAGTTAGTGATGGTGAGTGACAAGTCAGTGGCTGACAGCGCATCATCTGCTGCTGAAAGACAGCGCTGCAGCGTGTGGGTCGCAGCGTGTGGGTCGCGGAGTGATCTTCAAGAAAATTGCAGAAAAAAGATCCGGTAAATCTCAAAGCACACAGGCATCTCCCCTCCACTCGTGCAGCTGCCAAACTGAGCAGAACAGAGACACCGCTGCTAAACAGAGAGCGCACTGAACAGAGAGTGAAGTTGCACTTGGCCAAATAATTTCCAGTAATTAAATAAATAATTCTACATTTACTCTGACACGTGATGACCCACCATTAACAGGTCCGCGACATAGGTCGCAACCCATACTTTATGAAAGGCTGGCGTAGAGGGGGGGTGGCTGCTGGGGAAATTGACGTCTCCTCGGGAGAGAGATTTTTGTCTCTCTTTACCCCGGCTGTGATTGGTCTCACTTACAGTGGAAGGCCCAGCCCGACAAGCCAGCCTTGAGAGAACATCTTCCCCAGTCATTTAGACACAGGCAGACAGGTAGGCAGAAAGACAGCACATCTGCCCTACTCACTGGGTCCACAGAGACAGACAGACTGACAGAAAATAGGGAGACAGACAGATTGTGCTCGCTCACTGTTGACTTACAGTCCAGCCTGGTCAGACTGCAGCAGGGGTGAGCCGTCTAATGCTCCCTGTCACCAGACATATGGGGGGCTAGCAGGGTGGAGGGTCAGAAGGGCGGCTTAGAGGAGGGGGGAAGGGGGCTCAAATGCCTCAGCCCAATCAGTAACATGATCTCCTTGTGATGACTGCCACGGTCTGTTTGAGCGGGATGGTGTTGGGACGACTGGGGGAAAAAGTGGCACGTACAGTATGAGGGATCTGTTGTCTCAGTGACTTAACATTAGCTTTCATGCGCGTAGCCAGAGTTTGAACCTGCTGAACTGTAAGGCTTGAGCATATCTTTGGGATGACAGAGGGATGATTTCATGTTCTCTCAGTGTTTGTCTAGCTGGCAGAGCGAGGAGAGCAAGGCAGAAAGTAGCGCTGCCTACAGAGGGCCGCAGCAGCAGTTACTGTATGACTTAGTTAGGACCAGGGGTTAGAACCAGTTCAGGGAACAGTACCGAACACCGGAAAATAATGGAATTTTTCGAGGAACAGAATCAGAACCGGGAACTAAAGTGATCTATGCTGTTCTGGAACATAGTTGTTATTTTAAAAGCATGGGAACTGGTTAATAACGTTTTACATTTCGGGCATTTTTTTCCAGTCCCACAAAAAACGCAACAAAGTGCCTCACTCTGTCATTCAGAAACAAATTCCAGTGTCTGCCTGCCAGCTGGAAATATTTGCCTGTGTGTGTGCATGTGTGGCTACTTGCCCCTCCGAAACATAGGCAACTGTGGCCTACTGGCGTTACAAAAATGATTCAGAAATTAGGGAGAGAGATTATTAATTTGAAGAATCGATTAACCTTTTCAATGCTAGTAAAGGATACTATAGTTATCACGTTTCACATTGGATTTATTAACTACAAAAAGGTTAGAAGTATTTTTATTTCATTTCTGGTGCCGCTCTGCACACACATGCTTGTTAGCTAGCTAGCTGGTCCAACATTAAGCTAACTGTAGGAAGTTCAAAGACATTCAAAGTTTCTCCATAGAAGCTGCTCCTCCGTAGGTATAATTCTGTGGGCCTAATTCAGATAATGCATGTCATAACTAGATGTCCAGCTCTTCAAGCCGCCTCCTCCTCCCTCTCTCCCCACCCACAACATTTCAGTTGCATCTCACGCCCTACACTAGTTTGTCCAATGCATGTAAACAACTAGGCCTATAGCTTGCCCGTTCCATAGCAAGCTGCTCTATCCATACTGATTGGTGGAGTAATTTAATGTTGAGATAAATGTAAAATAATATATACATTTTCAAAGATTTTAAAGGAACAGAAAGGAATTATATTAAATCAAATCAAATGTATTTATATAGCCCTTCGTACATCAGCTGATATCTCAAAGTGCTGTACAGAAACCCAGCCTAAAACCCCAAACAGCAAGCAATGCAGGTGTAGAAGCACGGTGGCTAGGAAAAACTCCCTAGAAAGGCCAGAACCTAGGAAGAAACCCAGAGAGGAACCAGGCTATATTAACCATTATTTTTGGGGGGTTCAAACCGGTTCAGAACTTTTGTTTTGCTGGTTGGAACAGTGGAACATAATGAAACAAATAATGTGTCTGTTCAGAACGAAACAATTGGAACCCTGGTTAGTACCCACGCCGTTTGGGCCATCAGGACACTATCCAAACAACAGATAAAAACCACAGGCCTTTTTCCATTTGTGTTTTGTAACTCTTTCACCACAAAACTCCACAGCTCCATTTGACTTTTTTTTTTATGTATTTTTTGTGTGTTTTTCCTTTGATTAGGTTTGTATAAACGGGAGGATTTTATCAGACTTGGCTCATTTCTTTGGTAGGCAGCTTTTTGATCCAGGCAAGAGCAAGAACCTTTGTAGATACGACACCCAATCTGTTTGAGATCCCTGTGTGATTACCCCAGTGTAAATACAGCAGACAGACTGTCCTACAGGTGGCCAGGTGGGAGAGACTGAAGAGACAAATATACAATATCACTTTATCACTGTATATCAGTATCACAGAAGAAGAATTAGAATAATGGAAGGCATACATCCCAGTTTGTCACAGCATATCAATATCATAGAAGAAAAAGTACAATAACATTCTTCACAGTAAAACTGTCACAGAAAGTACACTGTCACAGTCCAGACATTATTGCTGTGTTCTAATATCTACACGGGCAATCGGCTATTTACTAGAATGACGCTACAGTATGTATTGGGGGCATGCATTAGCTACACTCAATGATTTATCTAAACAGAAGAAATTAGCCTCTTGATGATGAGTCCCAATGAGTATCTGTCCTCCCTCTGCTCCTTACCAGGAGGGGATACTAAGAGCAATAACCTGGCATCCTGATTGGCTCCTAAATAGAAAATACACACAAGGCTCACAGTGTGCCAATGATGCGCAGCAACAAATATTTCTGAGAAGCAGCAGCTCTCCCTCTCGCTCTCCTCCTTTCTCTCTCTCTCCCTCTCCCTCTCTATCTCGGTCTGTCTCTCTTTTCTTTCTGTGTGCATGTGGATGGAGCCTGGTCTGCTTTGGAAGCGAGAGAGAGGAAAAAAAGAGCAGAGATGTAGGAGAAGAGCGTAACTCCCGCCAGGCGCTCAGCGCAGCAACTCATTTACCGTTTTATATGAACGCAATTAGCTAGCGCCCAGCTTGTTTATAACCAAATCACTCTGCGACGTTATCATAGTGGAGTGCTTTTTGCTTTGCTCCATTCTGTTTGTTTACTGCCATACAGGCCAGCTAGAGCCCAGCGCTATAGCCCTTCCATGAGACAAGCAGAGCCCATCGTCACCTTTTCCACGCAATCTTTGACATGGTTGATGACCTGAATAAATGATTGAGAGGACAATCAGCAAAACACCATTAGTACATTATAACATTTTCCTTCCTAATGTTCTGGACAACAAGAGACAGGGCATTGTTTTTAGTCTATGCTTTTACATGTGAAGTTGAACTTAGAATAAGTCTCCCAGCCAGGATGCATCATCCAATACTTCAGGGTGTGTGTGTGCGTGCATGCCTTCTGCTCTTGCTGTGTGCTCTGATCCAGAAATGGAGGTAGGCTGGAGGGGGCTCTGCACTGTGCTCGGTGGATGTCATATGCCATGCAGGCTGATCTCTCTTGTCTCTGCATGGAGGAGCTTCCTACTTCGACACATGTTTCTTATGGCCAGTCCAAGTGTGTGAATCTCTTCATTTATGCAAGCAAGTGTATAACCAGGTCTCTCTTGGAAAAGAGATGTTATCGCAATGAGAAAAAACCTGTATAAATAATGGTAAAATTAAAAAATATCCATAATTGTTTATTTGTGTGCGCCCGCATGTGTGTGTGTGTGTGTCTGTGAGTGCAGAGGCGTCCTGGAAGGGACAGTTACACTGCTCCTCCCCTTTCAGCCTTTTCCCGACTCCCAAACCCCAACTGTCCCCAAATCTGCATATGGTCTGTAGGTCAGGTCGCCCCCTCCCCTCCCTGGTAATAGATTGCCTCGTACCTCTAGTTCAGGTCCACCTTTAAGGTCCAAACAGTACACAGAGCCACTGGAGGTCTATCTCAGACCCGCTCGGCGAGGACAATAGGAGAAGGTGTGTGTGTGTGTTGGGGAGCCCGTGTCCAGCAGAGACGCATGCACACACATGTGCGGGGGTGTGTAGGGCTAGTCTATGGCCTGCATGCCTGGTGGCAGAGAGAGAGAGAACTCAGAAGGAGACTCAGGGTATGCAGTACATACACTGTTCTTTACTTCCAATTTTCTCTCCTCTGTCTCTTACAATTCACCACTGCCTTGCTCTTGTTCTCCATTTGTTTGTGTTTATTCTGCATGTGTGACTGTTTGGAATATCAGTGTGTGTCGCTAGAGTCGCGGTGCTGCTACTGCTCCTCGCTGTAGAGTCACTCTGGCTCCACTCTTTGTCTAGCGGAACGCTGGTGCTGGGGGTGCAGTTTGGGTAGAATTTTCATTGTGTGTGTGTGTTCGTGTATTCCTATGAGAGTCTGTGAGTCTACGCGTGTGTATGCATTAGTGTTTTGATTCACATGCTGCTGTGCTGACAATGGGGTTGACCTTTTGTGTGTGTGTTTGTGCATGCATGTCCGTGTGTGTATGTGCCTGTGTTTGCTGTTTTGGATGTGCACATGTCAGGGCCATCCACATGATGTGGGAGCCAGGGAGGAGCATGCTGTCTGTGCTCTGTGAGCTACATAGTACCCAGGAGAGAGAGTGAGTGTTTTCTCTTCCTGCGTCGTCTCCCTGTTGTGCAGGGATCCTGCGGTTTCTTTAGCTTTCATATGAAAATGGAGTGCAGAGGAGGGGCAGATTCTCACATCAACTTGATGTGGTCATGAATGGCAGCTAGTGTTTTGGCTGACCCAGAGTTGGCTTAAAGACACTGGCTGCCTTCGGCCCCGGATTGGGGGGACAGCTGAAAGGAAAGCACATTCCAACAGCGCTATACACACACACACTCAAACTCATACACTCTCACCAAACACACACACACACACACACACACACACACACACACACACACTCAAACTCATACACTCTCACCAAACACACACACACACACACACACACACACTTGTCCTCTTCTGTCATTTCGTATCCTTTCTTCTCCTCCTCCTCTCTATCTTTCGTGGGTTGCCCACCCAAACAGTCAGTATATCCCTATGACCATGATTCTCCTTGACTAAGCGGAGGCATTTCCCTTTCTTAAGCGGTCTTCTTATCAATTTGCATTTTGATTGGTTTAATGTTTTCACTGTAAGCCACCCAGGTAGTTATTACCACCTTAACAGCCAACAATATGAATCAGTACTGAAATACTGACCATTTTAACTGGTTTTATTTTTGTCAGATATATGGATAATTTGACTATTTGTTGTTTAGATGTTGGGCATTTTATTTAATTATTGTAATTGTTTTAAATAGTGTATTGCGCTCAGTTTGACCAAGTGATATTTATTGAAAACTGAAACACAAATTATTCAAGTGTAAAAAGTTGTACAATCTCCTAGGCTTCTTGCCAATAGATACTATGGTTTAAAAAAAATAAGAATATGGCAGTCTTGAGGTTACCGTTAAAACCAAGAGAGCATTTTAGGTAAATGAATGAGCATGTTTCAATCTAATGTACTCTATAAACTCAGAAATTTTATTTAATTCAGTTCCGTGGTAAATTATAAATCGAAAATAAAGAAATAGTTTTTTTATTTACATTTTAGATAATACAATGAGATTATCTGTAAATTGCTATCCTATTTCAGGAACTCCATCTCTAATGAATTTCCTTCTTATGTTTTTCTTTCATACAAAGTACAAGGATCTAGCGGCAGGGGTTCCATCAAATGAGATTGGTCTCGGGGGGAAATGCCGTTTTTGTCCTCCAGAATTAAATGCCCGATCGGCTACTAATATTACTCTGTTACACACAACTGATTCAGACAGTGTGTACTATGTTTGAGGACTTTTTTGTTTTTAACATTTTAAAATGTGATATATAGATTTGTTTCTTTATAATAATTGATCGTTCACCATTCAAACAATGTGGAATCACATGCTGAAAAAACTGTTATTTATTCAAACATTAATTTGCATTCAATTCCCCCATGTATCAAACAAAATCATGTTCACACTCTAGATAATAAAAATAATCACTTGTTTTTTTAATACAGATTTTATCCGTTTTTTATCGGAGAAACCCAATTTTCTAGAAATTATATACAGATGTAGGATCTTAATATGATCCAGATCGCTACAGTAGGAAAATCATCCTGCAGCAACAGGAAATGTGGATTATAATTAATGGACGTTTTTGTAAGGGTTGATCGATTATTTTTTTTTACATTTGTTTTTGTAAGGGAAAAGCAAGTCAAAGTGGAAATTACAAACATTTTAAACCTCAAATACACTACAAGTTCTCCTGCAACAAGGTGATCAAATTAAGATCTGTCGATTGTAGTAATTATGTCTGTTCAGAAAATGAGAATTGTCTGCCTTGCAATTCTGCTTTTAAAAATGTATTCTTGAGGCTGATGAAAACTATTTGTAATTAAAAATATATATATATTTTTTTTCTTCAGTTAAAGGGTGAAGTTGAAATATATATTTACCAGTAGTTAATTTGTATGTTTATTTCGTAATATGTATTTAAGAATATGGGAGTATACATTTGACTGATTCTATACTATTTTATTATTATTTTGTTCTTGATATTTGCACAGTTTTTATAACATTTTAAAGAATGTGTGATAAGCTCATCGGCAGTGATGTGTAGCCCATCAGGTTATAGACACCGTAGTGTGATGATCACTAAAAGAGCAACCGCTCTCCTTAAGGACTCCATGTGTGCTGCTGTTTTTGTTTCTCCCTTAGTCCTCATTCAAACAACAATGAGTAGGACTAGCAGACGGTGGGCTTGTTAACATACTGACTATTTGTGAGGCGGAGGAGTCCTTCTGTGACGACAAGTGTCTTTCAGTGACGATACACTCAACTCCACCACCACAAGTGTCCTCCTCCCAACCTCCTGGTGAATAGGGAGGATTTGTTGCTTTCCACTTAATTAAAGGAACCACTGAGTTGTATTAATGGGTCTGGCTTCTTTGTTCTGAAGCACAACACCCAGCACCTTCTAAAGCTAATGTTTGTCTGTGGTGACAAGGAGCAGGGTTGGTGGAAACTCACCTTACAGTTACACTCACAGTAGCTGGCTTTCACACTGCTTTTCTGATTGATCTCTTACACTATGTGCATAGTTTCTGTATCCTAAACTAGTCTACTGCATAGCCTATCCTCGTACAGTGATACATTACAAAAAAAAATTGGACAGTGGCGGCCAAGATTTAGCAGCACTGGTGCGCCACTGCTAAATGCATTTAGGGGAAACACTGACCACAATTTTAATCCTATTTTCTGTGTTGTGAATTTCATTTGGAAATCGGTTCTTTAATTTGTTAACAATAAAATTATGGGAAGAATATGTGGACACCTGCCAAATACTTTGTGTTTTATACAGTATTCTGGCAGAGTTGTGGATTTTAGGGAAATTCCCCAAATTACATTGCCAGCTCATGTAGTTTGCTTTAAAGTTAACCGTTAAATGTAATTTATCAGCTTGTGTAATTCGCTTTCAAATGAACATTTATGTTGTGGGCAACCATGAAGAGCCGGATTACTAAAGATGTTTTCTGCTGCCTGCCTGCATGCCTGGCACTAGTGTTTGAGGGCCCTGATTACATGGGATGGGAGATTATGATGCACGCAGTGCTTTGTGTAGGCGCCTGTGGGCTTGACGTGAGGGAGGGTGTGACAAGCCTTTGTGGTTGTTTGAGAGAGGGGAAAAGGGGTTGAGCGCGACAGTGTCAGTGTTAAGCTAGTGTGGTGTGTGTGTGTACGTGTGTGTGCAGGCGTACGTGAGTACTTGTTTTGAGTGTGAGTGCGAGGATGTGGAAGGGGGTTGGAAAGCAAGTGTCCCCTCCCCATGCACACAGTACCCAGATCAAAACTTCAGTGCAGACGTGTCACTCATTAGTTTAGGAGTCACATGGTATGCTGCCCATCCAATCTCCATTCAGAAAGATAGGAATGGTCTAGACACGACCAAAACACAGGGGACTGACATAGTTATCTATCTGACAGCTGAATGTACTGTCTGCATCTCTCAACCAAGTTTTGAATCATTCCAAAGTTTCCCTTGTGGATCATTGGCATTCTCTCATCCTAACGCTGTGTGATGGCTCTGTGTTAGGATCCTTGCTCTGACATTGGGGACGCTAGATTGTATTAAGTGTAGTTTGCTGATGCTGCTGCTGTCTCCAGGCAGGGCCATGGTGATGGGGCCAGTTGTTTGCTTTCAGGTCACAGGCCGGACCGACCAGCGGAGATGGGCTTGTGATGAGGAGGAGTAGGGGGAAGAGGGATGAGAGGGGCAGAGACAGTGACTTGCACCGAGGAAATCCAAAGCTGTCTCTTGTTACCTTTTAATCGATTTCTGTTCTGCTGTCATTCAATTAAGACCCAAATGTGATGGATGGTCTACAGAGTGCAATATCAGGCTGGACCCGCTTGGCCCCGTGCTGAAAGCTTGCTTTACTTCTGCTCTGCTTTTTCATTTCAAGTGGTGGTCAAGGTTAAGTTGAAAATGGTGTTGAAGTGAATTTGTCTTATCATCATGATGATGTGTCTGACTTGTTCTTGCACTTGCTGTGATGGCTTGGCTATTTTAGGAGAATATGCTCATAGTATTCACTCAACTTCATTTGATATTTTATATTGTGGTAGGATTTTTTATTCAATGCAGATTAGTTTATATAATTAGACTGCAGAGAGTAAATGTAATACATGAATTGCTTCTAGAATAACTAAATTAAATGTTACTCATGATACTATATTGAATCCTATTTCCTGTATTTTATCATTATTATGGGTGTTATTACTGTGTGTGTGTGTGTGTGCCTGCATGTGTGAGTGTGCCCGTCTTCTTGTTGCCTTACATAGTGGGCTGACTCGGGCAGTCTTTCCCGGTCGGTGTGGCACATATCTTCACAAGAAAGGTTTAAACTGGGACCCTCCGCACTATGCGACCACATTTGGGCTATTGTTCCCACCCAAGGGGCACTGTCTGTGTGGCAGCCCACATGCCCTCTCCCCGGCCACTGGACTTTTCTCATCCCTGGTCTCCACCACTTGTTTCCACTTTAGTTTTTACTAGACTTCGCTACACATCTCTCTCCTCAGATTTCTCACAACTCTTTCACCCGTCAGACTAAAATTGGTCATACGCTGACATGCTCCCAACCTCTTGAGTTATTTCAGTATTACACTAATATTGAAATGTGTCAAATTCATCACATCCAACATAGCATTTGCTTTATTTCAAGACATAAAATGTGATTAGGAATGCACAACTTCTTTGTTAAAGACCTGTTATTCATGAAATTCTCACAAACCGCACTGCTTGTATCATACAGACTGAAGCTCAATACAAATATATTGGTGGTTTTATTTAACTCTATTGAATTGATATTCTGATACTCAGTTTTAACATAGGTCGTTATCAATGAAACGTCACTAAGGTGCACTAAGAGCATTCAATTTGGCTGCTGGGGGGGGGGCAAGGATCACTAAACCATTGACAACTACATGCCATTTTCAAGAGATTGTTAAATAAATGTTATAACTGTTTGGTTTTAATGTCATACCTCTTGAAGAGCAGTCACAACTACATATTTCCGATGATTCCACATTTAGCTCTATCACCATAGTTATACAGCAATATAACTAACTGCATGCTTTTCATGCTCATTAAACATCTATTCATCATGCATTTTCAGATACGTGAGGGTAGCCTGTCCATTTGGCATGTAGCTAGCTAGCTACAACATGTCATATAGTTTGCTTCATCAGAGGTTAGGCTTTTGGAAAGAGCTTGACATCGGCAACTCCTCGTCCCGGTAAAGTTGTCATTCGGACTAATGTCATCACCGCTATAGATGGCAAGCAAATATTGCCATTTAGTTTATCCCCTGAAAGTTAGCTTGTTAACTGGCCATATGGACGCGATCTGTTGTTAGCTAGCTAGCCAAGTTGACGTGGTCATTCAATCAATGCAGCCTATCATGTCTGTCAGCAGCAATTGTGACACTTAAAAACAATGTTGAAAAGGGGATACTGTTAGCTAAATTCGCTAGTAGGCTTACATTGGTTGGAGAAAAAAGTACATTACCTACCAATATGTTTAGCCAACTGTACACAGTTTCTACCGGTAGCTTGCAAAGTAAACATTATCAGCTAACAGTACATCTGCTAATATGCCTTTCTGCTGCTTGACAGGCAGAGTCCATAAAGGATGGGAAATTAACATAAACCACTCATACTTGTCAGGTACAGTTCACTTTTATTTTATATCACTCAAATATCCAATTAATAGTGGCCAATATTGAGAGATATCATGAGGCTACCGTCACATATCTGAAATGACATGATCTATTGATGTTTACTGATCATAAAGCATGCAGTTACTTGCTGTATAACTGATGGAGCTAAATGTGCGCAAATGTTTTGCATGGCATAATCGGAAACTTGTAGTTCTGACTATGCTCTTCAAGAAGTGATGATATTACAACCAAATAGTTCATATTTATTTAACAATGCCTTGAAAACGGCACCCAGCTGTCAATGCTTTTAGAGGAGCTGGGGGTCTCCTTGCCCCCCCAGCAGACAAATCAAACGTTCTGCACCTTAGTGTGCCGTTTAATTGATAACAACCTATTGCTATGTGAATTCAATTCATAAATGTAACAGACAAATTATGATTTCATTGTTTTAGTTTGATAAGTATTATTTGAAACTGATTTAAAATGAAAAGGGATTCAATATCAGTTTCTGAAATGTTTGTTTTGTTTAGATGATCTACAAACGTATGGAGCCTAGATTTATTAGCATAATATTAATATGACAGAGAAATACAAAAGTTTGGCTTCAAATAATATAATTTCTTAAACTCAGCCTCCAAAAAATACACTAATAAAGATTTAAGCCTTAAACTGCTGTTTTATGTGTGCATGTCAGTATAGTGTTTAACATGTGAATATTTGTAATCCATTGTTGTAGATGTATGACCTCTGTGAATTGATTCAAGTTATACTAATCCATTAGTTCATTTTACTGGCAACCTATCATCTCATTTATTCCTTGCCACAACATGCAGTCTTAGCAATTTAAATGTATTTATCATATGCATTTAGATGCTTATTTTAATGTAAGTTTCACATAATTGCCTGGATGTGTGTTTTTTCTGTAGCTCAGAACAAAGTGCTTAGGAAGTTCATCTATTCTCTTCTCTATCTATGTTGTTCACCCACAACAACATCCCCCCCAGTCTGTCTGTCAAAGTGATGTGGTTGTGTGTTTATGCAGTGTTTGCTTCAGTGTGTGTGGCTCTGTGGTGGAGCCGGGCTGTGGCAGATGTAGTAATGCTGGTAGCAGCTGCAACCGTAGTAGCATTATCAGTGCTATCCGGAACCTTTGGGACTTCCCTACTCTAAACCCTAACCTTAACCATAACCATTTTACATTTTAACTTCAAAGGGGTAGGGGCGTCTCAAGGATCCCGGATAGCTTGGACCATAAGTAGCATCATCAGCAGCAGTATGTTCCAAGGCAGGCTGGCGCTCATTATTGTTTTGGGGATCCTGAGGACACAATGCCTTTTGTCTTCTCACTTCACTGGTTCATTTCCTTCCCATCCTCTGCCTTTTGAATTTGCTCATTTTCTGCCCCGTTTTGTCCCCCGTATGCCCCTCCTCCTCTTCTTGGTACATCCATAGTTACATGGGACATAGACAATGGTAGCTAGCTGCTCTTAATTGCAAGGCTAGAACTACTACGTTTTTGTGATCCCTCCACCCAAATTAGATTAGTAGTTTTTCAATTGTAATTGCATTTTATTCCGTAAAGTAAACCATTCTTACCAGTGTCAATAGACATGAGTCGTATGTTTAACCCAGCACTGAAAAATATGTTACAATTTATGTACGTATTTAGTTGTACCCCTGACAACATTTGTGGCATACAGAGGTATTCAAAACAATATAGTAAATGACTCTCTCAAACAATGAACTTCTGAATAAATGTCCTCAATTTTATTCACATAGCAAAATAAAAATAAAAATCCTTTACATTTTCTTCAAAACCTGTGTGTAAAGTACTTCTCTGATAAATTAAGGAAAACCAAAAAGTCAATCTTCATTTTTTATTTGTTGAGCTAAAAGTTGGCCCTAGTTTTACACTTATTTGTCTTGTCTATTCCTACGTTTTGCATTATACTGCAATCTCATTAAGTAAAACAAATACAATAAATAAGACATGGTTGAAGATGTGATACATGTGCAAGAAGAGCCCCTGCTGATGGTGTTGGTAGTTGCTATGAATGTACACATCCTCAATTGAGCAACAATGAAATGTTGACATTGATCTTCTCACTCTTTTGCTAAGGCTATTGATGAGTTTGGGAGAGCTGACACACATTCGCACAGCTGGTGGTGAAAACACAAACTATATAAATGTCAGATTTTGTATGTGTTGAAACCGTCATTGTTTTGCGCTGGGCTTTTATGTTGGGATAGACTGCCATTTGTGATTTCCTGTTGATTTCTGAGAGCTGAAAATAGTTATTATTATTATTATTATTATTGAAACAATGTTTGATAATTTTGTAAGGATATGGATATGTAATTATTAACTCATCTTTTCAAATATTAAGAAATACATGGCATAGAAGATATAATTTATCACTTTAAATTGATGTGAAATCGAGCTAAAAAGTTTAAATGTGAAGTTAAATTTTTTTTCAGAATATATAGTTTTAAGTTAAACCAGTGACATTACAGGATATTTTTTTAAATAACAAAATTATTTGTTTAACTACATACAATTCCAACTATTTCTCGGTACTTCATCATAGTGATGTTGAAAATAACTTGCACTAATATGAGTATTTTTATTTACCATGAGTTCATAATTATTCATCTAAATGAATGGAAGAAAAATGCGTTAAAATCACAATATCAAAAATTGACAAGATCAATGGATACTGTGGATGCAAATCATACCAGGGACTTGTAATGAAATCGTAAGATTCCCACTGTTATCTAAATCAGTTGTAACAAACTAAAATCAGATCTGTCAGTGGTTGAATAATGATTCATTTGGAGCATCAATAAAAACAGATTGAAATGAAAAATATACTATGATCTGGCCCACAACACGGATCAGACCTAAACAGGGGGGGGGGAATGCTTGCTAAGCTATCTGTTTCACACATGCACGGACAGAAGGTTCGATATTCATTCGATCGATGAATGAAAAGGCACAATGGCAAAATCAGACGGACTCCTTTTCAAATCCACGTCTTCGATATCCCCCCCGCCACCCTTCCACAGTCTGCAGTCGCTCGGCGGCTGGTGTGACTAGCGGAGTGGAAGGGGAGAAAGAGCTAGAGAGAGAGGAGAGCAAGGGTTACTTCAAGGCTGCTCCCTGGACCGTGCAGACAAGTCTAGACCAGTGACCTGTTCAATGGCTCCTTTTGAGGAGTGGGGCAAGTTCGGTCAGAGCGAAGAGAAAGACAGGCGTGCCCCTCTTTTCAGTGCCGGAGCAGCTCACAGCTCGCGGCTGCCTGGAGGTAAGGAGGGCCGGGAGGGCAGGCATCTGCTTCCATGGTTACGGGCCGGGTATGGGGACCCCGCTATTGAGGAAGCTCCGTTCTCATGCTCCCTCTGAAGCAATGTCACGCATTTTAAAGTACGGGCGGACCGGGCCGGGGCTGAGGCTTGGACCATATCCACAGCAGCAGCAGAGTGGGAAATAAAGTGATAGCACATGTTATAGGAAACAATTGGAGTGGGGGATGCATTTGGGAAGGGGGGCAGCAGTGGGGTGCGTAGTAGAGAGGAAAGCAAAGTATCTCACATGATCGCTGCAAAACCAAATGCAAAGTAAGATATTTTTTTTACGATTTAATGTAATTTTTTCATCTTGCTTTTAATTAAGGGGCTTTGCTTTTCTTTGCGGGAATGGTATTGTTCTGTGGAAGTCAGCAGCATATATTATTTATCTTTCCGAAAGCAAAGGTCAAGGTTTGTGGTGAACTCTTTTGTTGAAAGGCAGGATATCTTCTTAATGAGGATTCACCACAGCCTTCAACTTTAAAGTTTTACAAAAAGAGGAAATCGGTGTGTAATGTGAGCAAATGACTGTGTGCTGAACTGTCTGTAACAGATGAGCAGTTAAAATATATATATATATACAGTCCCGCCAAATTACTGTATGCTGAACAGTCTGTATTGTATTTGTTAGTAGTTTGCTCTTTTTTAATTAATATAAAATGGATGAGAAGTTATATATAGATATACAGTACCAGTCGAAAGTTTGGACACCTCATTCCAGGGATTTTCTTTATTTTTACTATTTTCTACATTGTAGAATAATAGTGAAGACATCACAACTATGAAATAACACATATGGAATAATGTAGTAACCAAAAAAGTGTTAAACAAATGCAAATATATATTTTATATTTGAGATTCTTCAAATAGCCACCCTTTGCCTTGATGACAGCTTTGCACACTCTTGGCATTCTCTCAACCAGCTTCATGAGGTAGACACCTGGAATCCATTTCAATTAACAGGTGTGCGTTGTTACAAGTTAAATTGTGGAATGTCTTTCCTTAATGCGTTTGAGACAATCTGTTGTGTTGTGACAAGGAAGGGGTGGTATACAGAAGATCGCCCTATTTGGTAAAAGACCAAGTCGATATTATGGCAAGAACAGCTCAAATAAGCAAAAAGAAATGACAGTCCGTCATTACTTTAAGACATGAAGGTCAGTCAATCTGGAAAATTTCAAGAACTTTGTAGGTTCTTTCAAGTGCCGTCGCATAAACCATCAAGCGCTATGATGAAACTGGCTCTCATGAGGACCGCCACAGGAAAGGAAGACCCAGAGTTACCTCTGCTGAAGAGGATAAGTTCAATAGTTAACAGCCTCAGATTGCAGGCCAGATAAATGCTTCACAGAGTTCAAGTAAGAGACACATCTCAACATAAACTGCGTGAAATCAGGCCTTCATGGTCGAATTGCTGCAAAGAAACCACTTCTAAAATACATAAATAAGAAGAGACTTGCTTGGGCCAAGAAACACGAGCAATGGACATTAGACCAGTGGAAATCTGTCCTTTGGTCTGATGAGTCCAAATTTTAGATTTTTGTTTACAGCCGCCGTGTCTTTGTGAGACGCAGAGAAGGTGAACGGATGATCTCTGCATGTGTGGTTCCCACCGTGAAGCATGGAGGAGGAGGAGTGATGGTGCTTTGCTGGTGACACTGTGAGTGATTTATTTAGAATTCAAGGCACACTTAACCAGCATGGCTACAACAGTATTCTGCAGCGATACGCCATCCTATCTGGTTTTTGCTTTGTGGGACTATCAATTGTTTTTGAACAGAACAATGACCCAACACACCTCCAAGCTGTGTAAGGGCTATTTGACCAAGAATGAGTGTGATGGAGTGCTGCATTAGATGACCTGGCCTCTTCAATCATCCAACCTCAACCCATTTGAGATGGTTTGGGATGAGTTGGACCGCAGAGTGAAGGAAAAGAAGCCAATAAG
This sequence comes from Oncorhynchus mykiss, assembly GCF_013265735.2. Taxonomy (NCBI): domain Eukaryota; kingdom Metazoa; phylum Chordata; class Actinopteri; order Salmoniformes; family Salmonidae; genus Oncorhynchus; species Oncorhynchus mykiss. The sequence continues at coordinate 33,208,442 of NC_048574.1, read as the reverse complement.
TGCTCAACATATGGGAGAACTCCTTCAAGACTGTTGAAAAAGCATTCTTGGTGAAGCTGGTTGAGAGAATGCCAAAAGTGTGCAAATCTGTCATCAAGGCAAAGTGTGGCTACTTTGAAGAATCTAAAATATATTTTGATTTGTTTAACACTTTTTTGGTTACTACATGATTCCATATGTGTTATTTAATAGTTTTGATGTCTTCACTATATTCTACAATGTAGAAATTAGTCAAACTTAACAAAATGTCTTGAATGAGTAGGTGTGTCCAAACTTTTGACTGGTGCTGTATATATATGTAACGGATGTGAAACGGTTAGCGGTGCGCGCTAAATAGCGTTTCAATCGGTGACGTCACTTGCTCTGAGACCTTGAAGTAGTAGTTCCCCTTGCTCTGCAAGGGCCGCGGCTTTTGTGGAGCGATGGGTAACGATGCTTCGTGGGTGACTGTTGTTGATGTGTGCAGAGGGTCCCTGGTTCGCGCCCGGGTATGGGCGAGGGGACGGTCTTAAGTTATACTGTTACATATACACTATATATACAAAGGTATATGGATACCCCTTCAAATTTTGTGGATTCGGCTACTTCAGCCACACCCGTTGCTGACAGGTGAATAAAATCGAGCACACAGCCATGCATTCTCCATAGACAAACATTGGCAGTAGAATGGCCTTACTGAAGAGCTCAGTGACTTTCAAGGTGGCACCATCATAGGATGCCACCTTTCCAACAAGTTAGTTCAGCAAATTTCTGCCCTGCTAGAGCTGCCCCGGTCAACTGTAAGCGCTGTTATTGTGAAGTGGAAAAGTCTAGAAGCAACAACGGCTCAGCCGTGAAGTGGTAGGCCACACAAGTTCACAGAACCGAACCGCAGAGTGCTGAAGCACGTATCACGTAAACAATCATCAGTCCTCGGTAGCAACACTCACTACAAAGTTTCAAACTGCTTCTGAAAGCAACGTCAGCTCAAGCACTGTTCGTCGGGAGGTTCATGAAATTGGTGTCCACGAGTTTAAATCAACATGTGCAATGCCAAGCGTCAGCTGGAGTGGTGTAAAGCTTGCTGCCATTGGACTCTGGAGCAATGGAAACACATTCTCTGGAGTGATGAATTACACTTCACCATCTGGCAGTCTGACGGACGAATCTGTGTTTGGAGGATGCTAGGAGAACGCTACCTGCCCCAATGCATAGTGCCAACTGTAAAGTTTGGAATAATTGTCTGGGGCTGTTTTTCAAATCAAAATCAAATTTATTTGTCACATACACATGGTTAGCAGATGTTAATGCGAGTGTAGCGAAATGCTTGTGCTTCTAGTTCCGACAATGCAGTAATAACCAACGAGTAATCTAACCTAACAATTCCAAAATTACTACCTTGTACACACAAGTGTAAAGGGATAAAGAATATGTACATAAAGATATGAATGAGTGATGGTACAGAACGGCATAGGCAAGATGCAGTAGATGGTATCGAGTACAGTATATACATATGAGATGAGTAATGTAGGGTATGTAAACAAAGTGGCATAGTTTAAAGTGGCTAGTGATACATGGTTTGGGCTAGGTCCCTTAATTCCAGTGAAGGGAAATCGTAACGCTACAGCATACAATGACATTCTAGATGATTCTGTGCTTCCAACTCAGTGGAATCATTTTGGGGAAGGCCTTTCCAGTTTCAGCATGACAATGCCCCCGTGCACAAAGCAAGGCCCATACAGAAATGGTTTGACGAGATCGGTGTGGAAGAACTTGACTGGCCTGCACAGAGCCCTGACCTCAACCCCATGGAACACCTTTGGGATTCATTGGAACGCCTTCCCAGGCCTAATCGCCCAATTCAGTGCCCAACCTCACTAATGCTCTTGTGGCTGAATGGAAGCAAGTCCCCTCAGCAATTTTCCACCATCTAATGGGAAGCCTTCCCAGAAGAGTGGAGGCTGTTATAGCAGCAAATGGGGACCAACTCCATATTAATGCCCATGATTTTGGAATAAGATGTTCAACGAGCAGTTGTCCACATACTTTTTGTCATGTAGTGTGTGTGTGTTGTATAATACAAAATTATTAGTGTACCAGCTGTAAAGCTGTCTCTAATGTAATAACAATTGTTTTATGTGAGTATTTTTGAGTGATAAGTCACATGCCTCAAATATAGCAATCAGGTTTGTTTGTTTTCTTTGTTTGCTTGTTTTTGGGGCCCCGGGCTGTGACTATTGATTTTTTTATTTTTGTTTAGTGTTTTTTTTTTTTGGGGGGGGGGGGGGGGGGGGGGGGGGTGTAAGGGTGGAGTGGGAGGCAGACAGGCAGGGGGAGTGTTGGAACGTTGAATTTGGTCATGCAGCTGACGCTTTTCCCCTAACACACCAAACAGAATGGACAGATGGCCGCCCCTGAGGAAGGGCTCAGGGCGAAGGATTTGCTCCCGGACCGTGGGAAAGTCTTTGGCTGACTTCACCTGTTTAGGGAGCTGCGACCGGATTAAATACCAATGAGAGAAATGTACACTAACGTAGCAGCGCGCAGAGAAATGGACTTACCGCTAGGTTCTGTGTGAGCACTCCTTGATGCTGCATTTTGTTTTGTGCTGCTAAAGGTGATGTTTGTAATACATGTTGGTAATACATTTTCAAATATAAAAAAGTATGTTGTATGCTTGGTAACTGTGGAGCTGCATTGCCTTTTTGTCTTCGTAGGTACATCATGTTCAATATACCCATCTGTTTTGGCACATTTCCTTTGTAATCCGTAATTGGAAGTGTTTGATCTGGGGATAGCAGAAAAACACGGCATTTGGCCATCTTAGTTCTGTGCTTTTGATTATATTTATCGCAAAAGCATGGCCACGTGTGTTCTTTATAGGGGTGGATCAGTTTTAATATTGCATATAGTTTGTGGGTTCTGTCAATGTAATTGTCTGCATCATTTTCAATCCCCCATATACATATATTTTTTTATAAATATAGATGTTATTTTAAATGTGTGTGTGTGTGTGTGTGTGTGTATATATATATATATATACACACACACACACACACACACACACACACACACACACACACAGTTGAAGTCGGAAGTTTACATACACTGATGTTGGTGTCATTAAAACTCGTTTTTCAACCACTCCACAAATTTCTTGTTATCTAACTATAGTTTTTGCAAGTCGGTAAGGACATCTACTTTGTGCATGACACAAGTAATTTTTCGAACAATTGTTTACAGACATCATTTCACTTATAATTCACTGTATCACAATCCCAGTGGGTCAGAGGTTTACATACACTAAGTTGACTGTGCCTTTAAACAGCTTGGAAAATTCCAGAAAATTATGTCATGGCTTTAGAAGCTTCTGATTGACATCATTTGACATCATTTGAGTCAATTGGAGGTGTACCTGTGGATGTATTTCAAGGCCTCTTTTACTTGACATCATGGGAAAATCGAAAGAAATCAGCCAAGACCTCAGAATTTGTTTTAGACCTCCACAAGTCTGGTTCATCCTTGGGAGCAATTTCCAAATGCCTGAAGGTACCACATTCATCTGTACAAACAATAGTACACAAGTATAAACATCATTGGACCAAGCAGCCGTCATACCGCTGAGGAAGGAGACGCGTTCTGTCTCCTAGAGATTAACGTACTTTGGTGCGAAAAGAGCAAATCAATCCCAGAACAACAGCAAAGGACCTTGTGAAGATGCTGGAGGAAACAGGTACAAAAGTATCAATATCCACAGTAAAATTAGTCCTATATCGACATAACCTCAAAGGCTGCTCATCAAGGAAGAAGCCACTGCTCCAAACCGCCATAAAAAGCCACTACGGTTTGCAACTGCACATGGGGACAACGAGCGTACTTTTTGGATAAATGTCCTCTGGTCTGATGCAACAAAAATAGAACTGTTTGGCCATAATGATCATCGTTATGTTTGGGGAAAAAAGGGGGATATCCGCTTGCAAGCCAAAGAACACCATCCCAACTGTGAAGCAGAGGGGTGGCAGCATCATATTGTGGGGGTGCTTTGCTGCAGGAAGGACTGGTGCACTTCACAAAATAGATGGCATCATGAGGAGGAACATTACGTCGATATATTGAAGCAACATCTCAAGACATCAGTCAGGAAGTTAAAGCTTGGTCGTAAATGGGTCTTCCAAATGGACAATGATCCCAAGCATACTTACAAAGTTAAGGACAACAAAGTCAAGGTATTGGAGTGGCCATCACACAGCCACGACCTCAATCATATAGAACATTTGTGGGCAGAACTGAAAAAGTGTGTGAGCATGGAGGCTTACAAACCTGACTCAGTTACACCAGCTCTGTCAGGAGGAATGGGCCAAAATTCACCCATCTTATTGTGGGGAGCTTGTGGAAGGCTACCCAAAATGTTTGACCCAAGTTAAACAATTTAAAGGCAATGCTACCAAATACTTAAGTGTATGTAAACTTCTGACCCACTGGAAATGTGATGAAAGAAATAAAATCTGAAATAAATAATTCTCTCTACTATTATTCTGACATTTCACATTCTTAAAATAAAGTGGTGATCCTAACTGACCTAAAACAGGAATTATTTTACTAGAATTAAATGTCAGGAATTGTGAAAAACTGAGTTTAAATGTATTTGGCTAAGGTGTATGTAAACTTCCGACTTCAACTGTGTGTGTGTGTGTGTGGTGTGTATATATATATATATATATATATATATATAATTTATTTATTTTTCCTTTATTGTTTTCCCCTAACCCTACCTCCCCTCAATTGGAGTAAACTAATGGACAACAACACTTATGCTTCTACTTCCAGCTTATACATACTATATCAATTTTACGGACACAGTATATTTTACATGAGTTTTCTTTTGTTTGTTTTCCCACCACGTGTGTTCTTAGATGTATTTTTATTAAGAGAGAAGTGAGCCGCTTGTCAGGCTTTCAAATGATTCATGTTAAGATACAAAAACAATTCATAGCTTTTGGCTTCAAAGAAACCATAAGCAATGCAGTTAATGCACCATAAATTTAGTTTAAAAGAACACCACCTTGTCTTTATCAGATATTAGAAATTACATTTCCAATTTGTGAAGGCATACATGGGTCTGTGTAAATAGATGCGCAAAGTAAATGTTATTTATATTGTTGATGTAAAGAGTTTATATCAACATAAAGAGTAAAAGGTTTGGAGGTATATAGTGCCAAATTACATTATACGTTTGACTTTGATGTGCTATATAATAAGCCTCATTAGAGCTCATAAAAAATGTCATGTAGACCTACACAGTGCATTCTGAAAGTATTCAGACCACTTGACTTTTTCCACATTTTCTTACGTAACAGCCTTATTCTAAAATGTATTAAATTGTTTTTCCCCCTCATCCCTCACCCCTCATTTTTCCCCCTCATCAATCTACACACAATACCCCATAATGACAAAGCTAATTCAATAAAAATAAACAACTGAAATATCACATTTACATAAGTATTCAGACCCTTTACTCACTACTTTGTTGAAGCACCTTTGGCAGTGATTACAGCCTCGAGTCTTCTTGGGTATGACGCTACAAGCTTGGCACACCTGTATTTGGGGAGTTTCTCCCATTCTCTGCAGATCCTCTCAAGTTCTGTCAGGTTTGATGGGGAGTGTCGCTGTACAGCTATTTTCAGGTCTCTCCAGAGATGTTCGACCAGGTTCAAGTCCGGGCTCTGGCTGGGCCACTCAAAGACATTCAGCAACTTGTCCCTAAGCCACTCCTGCGTTGTCTTGGCTGTCTGCTTAGGATCATTGCCCTGTTGGAGTGTGAACCTTTGCCCCAGTCTGAGCTCCTGAGTGCTCTTGAGCAGGTTTTCATCAAGGATCTCTCTGTACTTTGCTCTGTTCATCTTTCCCTCGATCCCGACTTGTCTCCCAGTTCCTTCTGCTGAAAAACATCCCCACAGCATGATGCTTCACCATAGGGATGGTGCCAGGTTTCCTCCAGACGTGATGCTTGGCATTTAGGCCAACCTTGGTTTCATCAGACCATTGAATCTTGTTTCTCATTGTCTGAGAGTCCTTTAGGTGCCTTTTGGCAAACTCCAAGTGGGCTGTCATGTGTCTTTTACTGAGGGGCTTCCGTCTGGACTAGAGGTCGACCGATTATGATTTTTCAACGCCGATACCGATACCAATTATTGGAGGACCAAAAAAGCTGGAGGCCACTGTGTTCTTGTGGACCTCCATTACTGCAGAAATGTTTTGGTGCCTTTCCTCAGATCTGTGCTTCGACACAATTCTATCTCGGAGCTCTACGGACAATTCTTTCGACCTCATGGCTTGGTTTTTGCTTCTGACGTGCACTGGGAACTGTGGGACCTTAAATAGACAGATGTGTGCCTTTCCAAATCATGCCCAATCAATTTATTTTACCACAGGTGGACTCCAATCAAGTTGTAGAAACATCTCAAGGATGGTCATTGGAAACAGGATGCACCTGAGCTCAATTTTGAGTCTCATAGCAAAGGGTCTGAATACATATGTAAATAAGGTATTTCTGTTTTTGTTTTTTTTAATTGCAAAAAAATCTAAAAACATGTTTTCGCTTTGTCATTATGGGGTATTGTGTGTAGATTGAGGATTTAATCAATTTTAGAATAAGACTGTAATGTAACAAAATGTGGGAAACGTCAAGGGGTCTGAATACTTTCCGAATGCACTGTACATCTGCTATTTCTGTGACATCATTCCAAGGTATTTTCTTCTTGGTTTCCACCTGGCAGATGGACTCAAGTAAACTTATTGTGGGAAAATTGGTTGGCATTTCGGTACGCATTCCATTAGCTAAAACATTTTAGAGTGGCCTTTTATTGTCCCCAGCACAAGGTGCACCTGTGTAATGATCCTCCTGTTTAATCAGCTTCTTGATATGCCGCACCTGTCAGGTGGATGGATTATCTTGGCAAATGAGTAATGCTCACTAACAGGGATGTAATCAAATTTGTGCACAAAATTGGAGCGACATAAGCCCTTTGTGCATATGGAAAATGTCTGGGATCTTATTTCAGCTCATGAATCATGGGACCAACACTACATGTTGGGTTTTATTTTATTTTCAGTATAGTTTGGACAGTTAACAGGCTGTTAATATTTATGTGTAGAATACTCTTGTCTGGTTTGGGCCCTGGCCTTTGCACAGGCTTCATATCCAAATGTTCAGTTTAGACTGAGGGCCTTGGATAGGCAGAGGACTCTCTGATTGCTATTTGTAGTTCCTTGCTTTTAAAAGAAAGGGCATTTGATTCAATAGTGGTTAAAGAGTGTCATTGGGTTGTGTCAAGTGCACTCCAACTGAAAAGGCGGTTGGTGTGTGAGTGGGGGGACTATTGTAGAGATTAAACGTGATCATGCATACTGCAGTGCGATAATGAAAATAGTGTTTGACTTGCAATTTGAACTTGACTTATTTCAGGAATGTTTCAAAAGAACTTTGAAGAATTCTGCTGGAGCAGTGCAGTAGTCACAGGGATATTATGTAGTCCCACTCTGGACTCTACCGTCAAAGCTGCTTTTCTCCTCTGCACAGATGTGAGAACTGAGAAAAGCAGGTCAATTAGGGTTAGTTTTTCTGTGTACATTCTGCAATTGCAGCATTTTTAATAGCTTAAAGCATAAAAAAAAGTCAAAAATAACATAATGTCAACATAATTACAGGACCACTGTAAAGTTCTGTTATGACGTCCACAGTTTAATAACTTATCTCATACTGTTCTCTATAAGGGTACTCCATTCATTTTACACTGTTGCATGGGTTAACCGAAATGCCAAAATAGTGTTCAAATCAAAGGAATTGTCAGAGCTATCCTATTATTTTCTAATATGACCCGTCAAACACATTTAGGCCTACACAGCCATTTGTTCCTGTATTCTTTGCATTAGAGGAGAGCAGGTTTTCCCGAACTTAGTCCAGGGTCCCCCGCTGGGTGCACTTTTAGTTTTTTGCCCTTGCACTACACAGCTGATTCAAATAACCAGCTCATCATCAAATGTTGAGTGCTAGGGCAAAAAACAAAACGTGCATATTTCACTTGAGATCATTTCACACTTCATTTAATAAATTGTTGAACAATACAATTATTATTTATTTTTCTAATGTTCTTCCTACAATTAGCCTAAATCATGTTTCTTTACTCTCAAATTTGTCCAGACTGACCCATAGAAGATACTCACACCAAAGACATTTGAAATGAATGTGTATATATATTATCCTGTAATATCATAATAATCATTTAACTTGCATACATATGTCAGACATAAACAGAACATATACACACTCACATAGCACCACACATTTCCGTACATTACAGCACATACATAGTTGAGGAGGGGGCACTAATTGGGTTAGTTGCCATTTTACCCGTTTGTGCTCTGTACATTGTTTATAAATACACACTGGGTGACATTTTGTGCTCTGTACACTGTATATAAATAGACACTGGGAGACATTTTTTGCTCTGGCTAAGCTGACCTATTCATTTCAGCCGCTATTTTTAACATGGTAATTTGCCATTGGCCCAATGTACTGGTTTCAGAGGCCCACATCATTAATCATGGAGGGCATTACTGCAGTAATTACACTTTCTACCAGTCACTGTATACCCACAACACCAGGAACATCTCTCTGGCTTCGATACACACACACCTTGACAGTAGAGTAATTCAATATTTCCTGTAGTGTCCAACATTTTGAATACACACACACACACCATGTCTTGGAGAGTACTTCTGCAGTGTTCACACATTCCTGCAGAGCACACACATACAGATTATGCACTCATTCACTCACACACAATTCCAAAGGGCACTACTTGCCGTAATTCTGTTTTATCCTTGTGTACCCAGAGCACAGTTTGCAATGCTCCAACTCATACACTAAAACAAACATGGTAATCATCAACAACGGTGAGATCACTGAATCAAATCATATCAAATTTCAAAAACTTACTTACAAGCACTTAAGTAACAATGCAGTTTTAAGAAAATAGAGTTAAGAAAATATTTACTAAATAAACTAGTCACAGCAGTGTAAAAACAAAGGGAGGGGAGATTTCAATGTAAATAGTCTGGGTGGCCATTTTAGTAATTATTCAGCAGTTTTATGGCTTGGCGGTAGAGCTGTTAAGGAGCCTTTGGGACCTAGACATGGCGCTCCGGTACCACTTGCCGTGCGGTAGCAGAGAGAACAGTCTATGACTTGGGTGACTGGAGTCTTTGACCATTTTTTGGGACCTTTCTCTGACACCGCCTTGGATGTCAAAAAGCTTGGTCCCTGTGATGTACTTGGCCATACACACTACCCTTTGTAGTGGCTTACGGTCGGATGCTGAGCAGTTGCCATACCGGTCAGGATGTTCTCGATGGTGCAGACGTAGAACCTTTTGAGGATCTGGGGACACATGCCAAATCTTTTCAGTCTCCTGAGGGGGAAAAGGCATTGTCATGCTCTCTTCACAACTGTCTTGGTGTGTCTGGACCATGATAGTTTGTTGATGATGTGGACACCAAGGCACTTAACTCTCGACCCGCTCCACTACAGCCCCGTCGATGTGAATGGGGCGTGTTCGGCCCTCCTTTTCTTGTAGTCCACGATCAGCTCCTTGGTCTCGCTCACGTTGAGGGAGAGGTTGTTGTCCTGGCACCACACTGTGTGGAGTGTGATTGAGATTGCATCATATGTGGATCAGTTGGGGCGGTATGCGAATTGGAGTGGGCCTAGGGTTTCCGGGATGATGATGTGTTGATGTGAGCCATGACCAGCCTTTCAAAGCACTTCATGGCTCCCGACGTGAGTGCTTAGGGGCGGTAATAATTTAGGGAGGTTACCTTCGCTTTCTTGGGTAGGGGGACTATCGTGGTCTGCTTGAAACATGTAGGTATTACAGACTTGGTCAGGGTGAGGTTAAATGTGAATGTTTGTGAATGTTGACCCGTTTAAAGGTCTTGCTCACATCGGCTATGGAGAGCGTTATCACACATTCGTCTGGAACAGCTGGTACTGTCATGCATGTTTCAGTGTTGCTTACCTCGAAGCGAGCATGTCAGAACCAGTGTAGATGGATTTCATCTTAGTGAAACGCTTTGCCTGTTTGATGGTTCGTCTGAGGGCATAGCGGGAGTTCTTATAAGCATCCGGATTAGTGTCCCGCTTATTGACAGCGGCAAATCTAGCCTTTAGCTAGGTGTGGATGTTTCCTGTAATTCATGGCTTCTGGTTGTGATATGTACGTACGGTCACTGTGGGGATGATGTTGTCGATGCACTTATTGATGAAGCTGATGACTGAGGTGGTATACTCCTCAATGCTATTGGATGAATCCCGGAACATATTCCAGTCTGTACTATCAAAACAGTCCTGTAGCGTAGCATCCGCGTCATCTGACCACTTCTGTATTGATTGAGTCACTGGTACTTCCTACTTTAGTTTTTGCTTGTGATTAGGAATCATGTGGATATAATTATGGTCAGATTGAAGAGCGAGGGAGAGCCAAATGAAGGGCAAGGGAGAGCTTTATATGCGTCTCTGTGTGTGGAGTAAAGCTGGTCTAAAGTTTTTTTTTCTTTTTTTTTTCTCTGTTTACTGATGTGACATGCTGGTAGAAATGAGGTAAAATGGATTTTAGTATGTCTGCATTCAAGTCCCTGGCCATTAGGAGCGCTTCTGAATGAGCATATTCTTGTTTGCTTATGTCCGTATACAGCTCGTTGAGTGCTGTCTTAGTGCCAGCATCAGTTTGTGGTGGTAAATAGACGGCTCCGGAAAAAATGGATGAAAACTCTTGGTGATAGTGTGGTCTATAGCATTACATGATGTACTCTACCTCAGATGAGCAATATCTTGAGACTTCCTTAATATTAGACATTGCGCACCAGCTGTTATTGACCAATAGACACATACCACCACCCCTCGTCTTACTGGACATAGCTGTTCTGTCCTGCCGATGCACGGAAAACCCAACCTCGTTGAGCCACTACTCGGTGAAACATAAGATATTACAGTTTTTAATGTCCCATTGGTAGGATAGTCTCGAACGGAGCTCATCCAGTTTCTTCTCCAGTGATTGCACGTTGGCCAATAGGACAGATGGTAGAGGCACGTTACCCACTCGCCAACAAATTCTCTCAAGGCACTCGGATCTGCGACCCCTGTATCTCTGTCTTTTCTTCATGTGAATGACTGGGATTTGGGCCTGGTCCGGGAGAAACAGTATATCCTTTGCGTCAGACTCATTAAAGAAAAAATCCCACTGTGTTCTTATCAGTGACAGTGTGGGTGTTGATTGTGTACTTATTATTAAACAGGAGGACAGTTATTTATTTAGGGGTGTGTTTGTTGTTTTGTATGAGGTATTTACGATGATTTAAACAGCACATAAGAAAAACAAGTGAATATACAAATCTCCCAGGAAACAGAAAAAAGGAGGGAAGGAGGGTTGGAGGGGGGGAAGAGATAGAGGAATCAGTGGCAATGCTATGTAACCCCTTTTAAGATCATTGTTCCATGCCAAATGGCCCCTGCGGTGTGTGACACCAGACTCAATGAGCTCTTCCGTGGGATATAATGAGTTAACGCCAGGCAAAGGGAGCTGTGAACATGGAGCACAGCAGGGGAGGCCTCAGTGGAAGCACCAGGGCTGCAGTATAATCCTCTGCTCTGTTCCCATCCTCTTTGCTCTGCCTGGAATCATCATCCATGGCCTGGGCTGACTAGACTGACTGACTGAATGACACACGTGCTGCTCTGCTTCCTCCCTCCCTTCCTCCCTCTGTAGGCTACATGGCTTTCTTGGTGAGGAGCCACATGTTATGTTTTAAGCATGAACACTTCTTTCTGACTGTTCCCCTGCTATACCACTAGCTCCAGGCCATGCATGGATGTCAGTCACATTCCTTGGCTAAAACCAGGCCAGAGAGATGATGATAATTTAAAGCAAATGTTTAAATTCCAATAGGATGAATGTGAACTTTGAGCCAATGCTCGGCATGGGTCTCCTCAGCTGCATGTTAACCTAAGGCTTCTTTACCCTGCCACGCGTTATGTAGAATGAAGTTACTCTCCCCTACGTGTGTATTTAGGCAGTGATGATAAAATCTTGTGGCTCTAGCATTTTGGATTTGAGATCACGCTGGCCTTTTTTCTACAAGGAGTATGTGTGCACTTAAGTTGAAAAATGTAGGCGCACACAAAGAAATTCAGGAGTGACCTGCAGGGCTCTACAACAGGAGTCAGGAGTGACCTGCTAGTGACCTGCAGGGCTCTACAGCTTTTCTACATTTTAAATACCAAGTTGCAAAGCAAAATATTTAGGCACGGGGCTCCCGGGTGGCGCAGTGGTCTAGGGCACTGCATCGCAGTGCTAGATGTGCCACCAGAGACTCTGGGTTCGAGCCCAGGCCCTGTCGCAGCCGACCACGGCCGGGAGGGTCTTTTCAAACGTATCTGTTTTACCATTTTGAAATTAAAGCACTTTATAGATCTAGTCCCCCCATTTGACGATCTAGTCAAAAGTTTAGTATTTGGTCACATATTCCTTGCCTATGTTCGCTACATACTTCAGTCTGAGACGGTCATTGTTGAAGTTGTTTGTGGTGACATCAAAATGAGGGGTGTTGTACAAAACAAATCCGTCAGCGATTGGATCGTCTCTTACCAATCAGAGTATCAAAGCCAATGACACATTTTCAAAACGTCACTTTACCCACGTGTGTTCTTGCCCAACCCATCGGTTTCTGGTACCAATCAGAACTGTTAGAATGTGCTTGCATTCTAGAAATTGTCGCGGAGGGACTCAAATCCAGACTCATTGCAGAGAAGAAACGTTCGTAGGTGTGGCGTTTGGCCGGAGCATTGAGTTTGGATAGCCAAGTACGCAATGACTACAACAAACTTGTGACTCTACAAACTCATTGGATGTATTTGTTTTGGGGTATGTTTTGCCCGATAGGAATTGAATTGTGAATGATGACTGGATAAATTTTCTTTCTAAGTGAGTATCTAAGATGTTTCTGAACACTTCTAAATCAATCCTGATTAGGGTTGCAAAGGGTCGTACACTTTTTTCCCCGAAAAGCTTCCATGGGAAGGTTTTGTGAATTTTGCTTAAATTCATCAAAAAAAATAGCTTATAACAATTCTAAGTCTTGTGGCATATTTTGGTTAAACTATCCCCAAGTCAATGGAATTGCAACCCTCTGCATGCACAGTGCATTCTTCCATCACATGTGCAGTGCACTCTTCCATCATGTACAGCTGATTCTCAAGATCTTGCACCCTAATGAGATGTTATTGAGCCCACACTACTACACTGCCTCTGCCAAGGACTACATGCTTGCTGGTAAGTTTAGATTACAATACTGGGTGGGGTGAATATATTTTATATGCAGCAAAGTGTATTTAATCATTTCTAACTTGTTAACAATTTCTGCTAGTTAGTTTTTGCTACCATGTGGGTTTTAGCTTGCTTGAGCCTGCTAACTGAGTGTTAATTCACCTGTTTCCATGCATGTTTCATTTTAAAACATTTATCTTACAAAGGAGTTGTTTATTTAACTGCTTAACTATTTATCTGTACATGAAATTGTATTTTTTTTTCTTTTTTTTTTCTTCTAATCTTTACAGGACAATGCCACGGGCACAATCTGATGTGTGGAGACAGTTTTCACTGCAGCTAATTAGAAGGAAAAGCTGTGTACATTTGCAAATACTGTAAGCATAAAGTTCCTTCAGCGCTCACAACAAGCAACCTCTGACAAAAGTCCTCTTCTTCTATTCGAGGTGAAAATGATGAATCAGCAACAGCTCATGGTCCTCCTGGAATCAGAAGTTTTTTTGGCTCACTGGAGGAACGAAGTCAGAGAAATGCTGATGAATGTCTTGCTTGAGCTGTGTATGCAACTGGTTCACCTCTGATGCTCACAGGAAGAGATTTCTGAATGTTCTTTGCTCAGCATACATCCCTCCAACCAGACATGCTTTATCTACTCATTTGATGCAGAGTTCAAGTGAAGGTCAAGCAAATCATAGAGAAAGCAGACTGTGTTACAATAATTTCTGATGGGGTGGTTGAATGTTCGTGGGCAAGGAATAATTAACTACAAAAAATGTGAAGCTTTTTGAGCCTGACAGCGAGCCATCCTCAACAAGGTTTGAAAGTGACAGTGAAGATGAGGCCTCAATAGTCTGATGTTCAAGAGGTGGACATTGAGGAGGTCCAGAGAGAAGACACGGAAGCCTGAGAGGAAGACAACCAAGGCTTTATTTTCTAGATTGTCATTTTACAAATGTTTTTGGGAGATGCAATGGGTCATTGGGATCATTCAATATTCCCATTCTTTTGTTGTTCAGTGAAATCATCCCATGTGAAGAGTCAACTAATTTCAATTCGTAACTAAATTGTTTAGTACATTTCTATTGGAAGGATTTAATCATTTGCCATTATGTCTACTTATGATAAGGTAAAAGGTTTATGTTTCTGTCTCCATATGATATGGTAAGTATATACAATGCAAAAAACATCTACATTTAAATGGTATTAATATTACTTCCCATATATTCCCACTGAAAGTTTCCACTTCTGAATATTCCCCAAAATGTGCAACCCTAATCCCGATGATTTTTAATGAATATATTGTGCGTAATGATGAGTTAGAGGCTACGACAAAGCATGCTAATCTCTCACAATTACCTATAATTTGGCCGATTAGCACCTTTTTTCGGAGGGTAGGATCTTTGTCCCTCTAACTTTCTCCCTCATCGTCATTCACGATTCATTCATGATTATCCATAGTTATTGTAGCGTTCACATTCATGTAGAAGTGTTCACAAACATATTATATTCTTACTGACACAAGTGACACAATATATTATTCACCATTTCTTTCCTATTGGACAAAACATAATCCAAAACAGTGGGCCAAAATCCCTGCTGCAGTGTGTGCAAACCTGGTCAAGAACTACAGGAAACGTATGATCTCTGTAATTGCAAACAAAGGTTTCTGTACCAAATATTAAGTTCTGCTTTTCTGATGTATCAAATACTTATGTCATGCACTAAAATGCAAATGTATTACTTAAAAATCATACAATGTGATTTTCTGGATTTTTGTTTTAGATTCCGTCTCTCACAGTTGAAGTGTACCTATGATAAAAATTACAGACCTCTACATGCTTTGTAAGTAGGAAAACTTGCAAAATCGGCAGTGTATCAAATACTTGTTCTCCTCACTGTAACTAAAATGTGTCCAAATACTTATGATTTCAAATGGGGGACTAGATATATAAAGTGCTTTCATTTCTAAACACTAAAACAGATCTATATGAAAATACTCTCAAATAAAAGGTGACACTCATTACTGTCACCTCATATGAAACATTTGATCTCAAATCTAAAATGCTAGAGTATAGAGCCAAACTATTTTTTTTTAATTGCATCACTGTCCAAATACATAAGCAGGATATACTTTATGCTGGTTGATCCGACAACCTTTCATAGAAATACTTCAATTGCTCTGATTTTCGTTTTACACAAACATTTCCAATAGATATTTCGAGATCTGTTTTTTTATTTTTTATATTTCAATGTTAGGGTTTACAACACTATATTCCTGAACATTATGGTTTACAACACTATATTCCTGAACATTATGGTTTACCACACTATATGCCTGAGCACTATGGTTTACCACACTATATGCCTGAGCACTATGGTTTACCACACTATATGCCTGAGCACTATGGTTTACCACACTATATTCCTGAACGCTATGGTTTATGACACTATATGATATGACATTTTTGGCCGATACCGATATCCAATATTTTCTTTGCCCAAAAAAATCGATACCGGGTTCCCGGGTGGCGCAGTGGTCTAAGGCACTGCGATGCAGTGCTAGCTGTGTCACCAGAGATACTGGGTTCGAGCCCTGGCTCTGCCGCAGCCGGCAACGCACAATTGGCCCAGTGTCGTCTGGGTTAGGGAGGGTTTGGCCGGCAGGGATATCCTTGTCTCATCGCGCAGTAGCGACTCCTGTGGTGGGCCGGGCGCAGTGCACGCTGACCAGGTTGCTAAGTGTATGGTGTTTCCTCTGACACATTGGTGCGGCTAGCTTCCGGGTTGGATGTGCGTTGTTTCAAGAAGCAGTGCGGCTTGGTTGGGTTGTGTCCCAAGTCCGTACGGGAGTTGAGACAAGACAGTAACTACTACTAATTAGATACCATGAAATTGGGGAGAAAAAGGGGGCAAAAAATAAATAAAATAAAAAACAATACCAATATTAAACATTTAGCAGCCTTTTAAGCATTCTAGTACAGTTAAATAGTTAACACACACACACATGGACGCAGTGCTCTCAGGCACTGCATCTCAGTGCAAGAGGCGTCACTACAGTCCCTGGTTTGAATCCAGGCTGTATTACATCCGGCCGTGATCGGAAGTCCCATAGGGCGGCGCACAATTGGCCCAGCGTCATCCGGGTTTGGCCGGGGTAGGCCGTCATTGTAAATAAGAATTTGTTCTTAACTGACTTGCCTAGTTAAATAAAGGTTACACACACACACACACACACACACACACACACACACACACACACACCACACTGACCAAAAAGTTATTCTGTTGGCATTTATGAATGTAAATGTAATCAAAATATATTTCTTTCACTTAATTGCTGGGCTGTTTCGTTGTTCATTTGTTAAGTTGTTTCATCCTCAACTAGGATTTCTATGGAACGCCGTTTGGGTCTTTCCTATGGAACTCTGTTTGGGGCTTGTCAAAAAATATACTATTTAACACGTCAAATAGGCTTGTTGACCAATCAGGACCTGAATATGACTGCACGTCACATAATAATTTAACGCATTCATACATTTTTTACCTAGTTATTACACATTGATTACACTATCACTCGTATTTCATATGGCACAACGATTCATCGATATGCGTGCTATGATGCTAGTAAAGTTGTCTCACGCACCTACAGTGCTGGTCATTAAAAAAAAGCTAGCTCTGGGATGCAAACAATGTTCTTCCCCAAAAACATAGCAAAACGACAATCTGTTTCAGTAGCTATAGTTAGCTAGCTAACTATATAGCTAGGTGTCATCTAAAATAACTCTAATTTATAAGACGGTTCTTATTTGATTAATGGTGGTCGGACCCATCTACAGTATGTGAAGCTAACCACAATAAGGATTAGCCACAATAGTGGACTTTGTGGTTAGCCTTCAAAATAGAAATATGGCATAATTCTATTACTAATTTCTATTCATTTGCATCACTGTCAATGACATACTTTTATTTTGAAGGCAAACCAAAAATGCCACTATTGTGCCTAATCCTTATTGTGGCTAGCTTCACAACACACAACACAGTGCAGTCGAGCCTCACTAGCCAGATGAAGCTAGCTGGCTGCTTATAACGTTAGCTTTGGGCAACAGGGTTAAGTAGCTGGCTAGCAATTTATTTTCATGAACTGAAGTTCAATTTCAATAGGCGAACAGGAAGTGGCTACCTAGCTAATACTTACTCACAAGGATTCCTAAATCATTGCTAATAATAATGAAAATGACAGCAGTTTCTACTGGTCATTGTTTTCAGGCTGGTTGTATTGGTGCTAGCTAGGTACCAAGCTAAAGATAGCTACCCCAGAAGTTGCGGTCGAACAAATTATGCTTTATTACCAACGCGGTATTGTGAACACATTCTTCATCGCTGGTGTTTGCTTGTTTGCAGACCTTTTTGTACAGCTTTGACAGTGCTACTGTATTTTATTTGACACGCAATGACGCAAACGTTCCATAGCATGTTAGTTGTAAAGCTAACAGCAGTGACGCCTTTACTGTGTAACTCTGGTCAGGCAACATCTGAAAAATAGCGCACTTGGTAGTGAGTACCGGTGCTCGACCAGTCGGCGAAAGCCAACATCACCCACGACAGAGTACGGTTGATTGTCAAGGGCAATGAATAACATTAACTTGGCTTTAATGTATATCGCCTGTGAGTTGTCTCGCTGAAATTTTGTTTCTCTTTCAAACGACTGCTCGACTTGTTGACTGCTCGATCCACACAGCAGACATTGTGGGCTAGTTTAGGAATGCTGTATTATATATATAGGGCAACATTTTACGTGGCGTCATTACGTCATGTAGCTACGTTATATAGGTATGCACGTCAGCTTTGAAATCGGTTTTGCACATCGGTGTTAAACTCGATACCGATGTTAGCATTTTTAGCTAATATTGTCCGATTCCGATATGTTCACCGATATATCGTGCATCCCTATTCCTGAGCATTATGGTTTACGTCACTATATTCCTGAGCATTATGGTTCACGTCACTATATTCCTGAACACTATGGTTTACGACACTATATTCCTGAGCACTATGGTTTACGTCACTATATTCCTGAGCACTATGGTTTACGTCACTATATTCCTGAGCATTATGGTTTACGTCACTATATTCCTGAGCATTATGGTTCACGTCACTATATTCCTGAACACTATGGTTTACATCACTATATTCCTGAGCACTATGGTTTATGACACTATATTCCTGAGCACTATGGTTTATGACACTATATTCCTGAACACTATGGTTTACATCACTATATTCCTGAGCACTATGGTTTACCACACTCTATTCCAGAAACATTACCTGAAATAGTCAGTGCATCGTTTGTGTCCGTTTTTTTTTTTACTGTGATAACAAAACCATAAAACATTTTATTGTAATGAATGATTAGGTTTATTTTTCACAGTGCAGAAACAATGTGAATATTCATACAGTGAGAATTGTTCGGGAAAAGTTTAGCAATATCTCACAAATGTCTAGATACCAAATTGTGTTTTGTAAGAATTTAGAAATATGACAGACCATCAAACATTAATTAGTTGTGAGATGTAATGCATATTTCATATAGAGGTTTCAGTTAAGGGAGCATTTAAATTTAGGATCATAGTTTTGTCTGGAATTTCACATCCAACATTAATGTGTCTGTGGTATTTTCAGACAGCACAGAATGATTTCAGAAAAATGTGTGCTAATAGAACAAGGAAATCTGTAGCCTACATTAATTGTGGGGTTTGTAGGACTATAATTTCAAGCAGCTTGCAATGTAAAGTGTACATAGTTTGGTCAATGTTTTTAACTGTAGACGATGAATTGTTGTTTTCATTATTTTTTTTAATGTGTGTCTAAATCATTTTAAATTTAGTTATATTGGGTGCAAAATGACTGCCCAATTTGCCATTTAGGATAGTTTGCAATACAGCTGATTAACCTGCAAGTCACCTGGCTGGCTGATTTACTCTGCTTGTTTTGGGAGAAGCATTATCCTAGGAACTGACTAGCAGCTGTAAAGACATAGGCCCGACCTACACAATGGGCTCTACATTCAAGAGGATTGGGGAAAAGGCATCTAATAACACCAATAGTAATTTAAAAGCGATACAATATTAATGAATCTCTCCTCGGTTTATGGGTTTTACCTTATTGACTGGTTCTTCCTAATTGTGTCTGATTGCTTTGCAAAGAGCCTAATTACAATCTTAGACAGGGAAAAAAAATCAAGGGCTTACACTAATTTGCGTAATTTCCAGTGCTCATTTTTCCATTGTCAGTCAATTGCTTTGATAATGAGAGGTTCGGAAGGGGATTGTCTTTGGGGAAAGCGTTTGGTAAGGACATGCTGAGAGAAGGTATCATTATGGAAAGAGCCTACTCTGCTGCCAAATGAAAAGCTATCCTTAATATGGTAGATTACAGCCTGTTCATTGTCTGTCTGTCTGGGGAGGCATGTGAAAAATCTATGTTGAGATAAAGAAGTGAAGGATGTTTGATATGTTTGAACATTTCCAGCTTGTCTCTCTGGACTGCAGAAAGGAGTCAATGGGTTGACATAACTGATGTGTTTAACGCTACCCCTATAGGACCTTATAAAATAGGATTTTAATGATGAAATCTTGTTGTTGTAAGAAATGTTATAACTCAGATTTTTACAATTTCATAAATGATTTCCATTGTTTCATTTGGAAGGGCCGTGCCACATTGCGTGCCCAGAACAGAGACATGGTGAAAGAAAAATAAGCTGTAGCCATCTTGGTAAATCTTTCATCACGTCATCCTGCAGCAGCATCTCCCATATTGAAGAGATCTAACTCCTCTATGTTACCGGGCAGACTTTGGCCTGTCAGTCTGGTACTTTGTAATTACATTGCATACGGTGGCAATACTGGAGTTTTATCTTCATCCAATCATAATTAAATCAGGCCTATCAGTTTTTAAATGTTAAGCCAATGGCTGTGTGTAAAGATTAGCATTTTTCCTGTGTCCTTGTTCTAATGTTGTAATGCCTGAGCTGTGATATAAAGCCTTGGTAATTAAAACACAATGCCAGGTCATGAGGGGAGCCAGCCACACAATGTAAAGCTCTCGGAGATCCCGGCATGAAAGGTGCCATAGAAATCCAATCCATTTTAATTGTCTTTTGAATTCATTTGAAATGGCTCGGGTCAATTAAGACAATGCATTTATCCAGCTTTGTGTAATGCTATATCCATCGATCCATAGAGATGACTTTATACATTCATTCATGTGTAAGATATGTTTATGTTTTCCAAACTCCTGCCGTTTGGAATTCATTAGGTATTGATCCTTTTTAGCGACGCCGGTATAAAAGCACAAGGTCTGATAGCGGTCTTATCTGAAGACTCACCCAGCCCAGACCAGGTAATCAATTCAGTGCTATTCAGAGATTGATGCCCTTTCATTTTGTTATTGTTTGGCTGACTTCAACATTTGCTAGCTTTGCAAAAGCATCCACTGTCTTTACATCTGTATAATGACTTTAACTCAAAGCTACTACTGTATCTTAATTAGAGACGAACCCTTCTCCAAAGACTTTTGGACGTTTCAGTTCATTGTCATTTTAGAGGGACTATCCATGGTCACTTACCACTGGAGAGAGACCCTGTGGCTCCGTACCAATTTATTGTTTGACAGCCTGCCCTGAATTATCAGTTTTTCATTTGAAAAAGACTTGATGGCAGGAAACAAAGTGATTTTGTCCAGATTCAATGTTGTTCCTGTGGTGTGATATTTCCTTGTTTTGAGGCAGTACCTGATTTGGTTGGTTGGGTTTTTGGTGTGTCTGTTCTCTGTGCTCTGCTCAACTCTCTTCTTATCCACACCGCTTAGAACCCTGGTCTGCGTACTTTATCCCTCCCCTTCCTGCTGATTGGCCCCAGAGAGGGCAGCTGCAGCCAATGAGGTTTGCCAAAAGTGTTAGTGTTTAGTCTGGCGCTAGGCAGCAGAATCGACTGACAGGCGGGTCAGGCAAAGTCATCGTCTTGGCTGGCTGCCTGTCAAACCTCTGGTACCATTTAAGAAGAGGGGCCAGAACAAGGCAAGGAAAGGCCTCTGCAGGGGAAGCAACCTCAATCCCCTTTCTCTGTCTCTCTCTCTGCCTCTCTCGCTCTCTCTCACTCTTCCTGAAAAGCTCACTCTCTGAAAAGGCTGAAGAGAAAGGCTGAAGATTTGTTTTTCAGTGCTTAAACTGGTTTGATTGCTTGGTTTTTTAACTTGCAAACTCCCTTGCTTCAAAGGCAAGGGAGCACAAAACAGCCCTGTTGCCTGATCTGTAGCCTATGTTAACCACACGTAAACAAACGTGGATCTCTACAGCAGATACAGATGTGGTACAGTCCTCTCATTAACCTGACCCAGTCAGAGGACAGGACAGTGTGAACCTTCATCTGGATTAACCTGTGGGCTGTATATTTCCTGTCATGGCTGGAGACAACATCAAATGAGTGGTGATAAGGGTGGATGGACTCTTGGTTTGAGACATAAATAACACTGTCCCGTGTGAGCCTTTGGAGAATAAAACGGCTGATATTATCTTCCCCCAAAGCTTAGGCTGCTTGTAGCGCAGGCTTGTCGTGTAAAACAAATATATATATTTCACTCACAGCAAATGGCATGCCTCAGAAATTTGTGAAAACTGCTGATAAGTATGCTCATGTTATGGGTAAATCTTTGGGTAAGTCTTTCACCAGAGAGGCATTTTGTAATGACTCTTTGGGTAAGTCTTTCACCAGAGAGGCATTTTGTAATGACTATCTCACTCACATCATGCATTAGGTTCTATCAACATAGTCATCTTTAAACCGTCTTGGGATATTGTTTTTGTGGTTCAGATCAGATTAATTACAATTAGATAAATGTATTAAATGTCCAAGTCTAATGGTTTCCTATCCCCTACGTTTCACCCATTTTTCCCTCCCTGATTCTCAACTATTTCAAATTACTGTGTGTCTGTCAGATTTTTCACCCCTGTCTGGTTTATGATGGTATATTCCATCCCAGGGGAAACTATTTTTTCCTCCCTGGTCTCATTTGAACTTTGACCCTGGCCTCCTGCCTCTCAGGATATGAGATGACCCCTCAGTAGGGGTGAGGGAGGGGTGAGGTGGGTGAGGGGGATGTTTTGGACCAGAAACTGTGTGGTTAATGGCGCTGGGAGCAGATGAGGCCCTGGCTGGGCCCTGCATGGCCCTTTGTTTGAGCTTCTTATTAATACTGAGGTTATTATTAAAGTCTGGCCCGGCCCCAGCGACAACACTGACTTACCCATTAGCTGACGGACTGACTCGAGTCATTAGAAATGATAGAGACTAAACCAAATGTAATTAACGTTTGTAATACATTGGTTGAAGTTGTATGCTTGACTTGTCGGTGTCATACTGAGCTTTAACGGCAGCACTGACAATGATGACAGCATTATGTGTTGTGTTGTACTTCTCATCCATTTGTGTTGGCCCTATTTGACATGAACTTTTATCATCGTTACCATGTTACTACATGTTACTAGACAGGCTGGGAGATATGAAGTCAATATAAATTTACCTCCTAAAAGATAATAAATTATTTGGCTTGGTAACCTCTCCCCTTCCTCCATCTATTCCTCCCACCACAGACAGTCAGTCAATCCCAGACAGTCTCAGGCTCTCAGCGTATGTGTTTTTTAATCCTTACCATAGGTAGGGAAGCTTGGCAGATTCTCAACACTTTTGATTGAAGGCTATATTATGTGGGGGAAACATGTAAAATAGGCTTTTGGGCATAAATTAGAGCTCCTCCATGGTGTATTGCTGGCTCTATGTGAGCCAGAGGGCCATGTTATATGTGTGAGTTATTGCCTTGGACCGCGTGACTCCTGTGGTTGTGTGTACTTCTACTGTGCGTAAGAGGGTCTCGTGGCCAAAGTGTGTGTGTGTGTGTGTGTGTGTGTGTGTGTGTTTTCCTACTGTACCAGGGCCTCACTGTGAATTTGTGAGAGAGCAGAAGACAGGAGAAACATTGCACACTGTTTTTGATGTCCAGTTACACAGACCAGCAGAGAAGACCGAGTATTATAGATGAATGTGAATGCTGGTAGATACTGTATATTCCAAGCAGTGTGTGTTTACGCGTGCTCAATGGGCAGAAGATGTAATCTGTAGAGCTCTTTTCATTTATTCTATTAAAAAGGGAACTGGTATATGAGGCGAATTGAAAGCTCCCACCATGAACATCAAATTGACTTTGGAAGGCTCCAGGCATTCCTGTTCGACAGCACATTAGCCGCGGCTACTCTCCACCTTGAGATGATGGGCAGCCTGCCAGGTAGGGGTTGCCATGACTCCTAACGCCACCCCTTCCCTCTGCACTCCCTGCCCCCTTGAATGTGCCAAATATTCGGGCAGGCTGGGCTGGCTAAGGTTTTGATTTAGACAAAAGATGTCTTAACAATGTCAGTAGAATGCTTTATGGGAATGCTGTGGCTTTCTGGTAGGAAATCATGTGACCTCCTCGGCCAAGGTTTTGTTATGGTGCCAGGAGGGAGAGAACGAGAGAGGGAGTGAAGGGGGAAACTTGGAATGCGATGCCAGCAAAGGGTTTTTATTCTTTCTTTTTGGGTCTTTCTTTCATTCTTGTGTTTGCTGAGAAAATGGCGGACGGTGTGGAGCTGAAATGAACCCGACTTGCCAATGGAGCTGGGCACAATAACACAACTCAACTTTAGTATTTTTAAATATTTTTTTTTGCATGGCACCCATGTCTCATAGCTTTTTGATTCCTGATAAATCCTGCTTCCTATCTGTCTGTCTCCGGCTGGGTACAAAAGAGAGGTCTGAACAATCCAAATCAAGTAGAGATGATGAATGTCAAATGGTTAGTAGAGATCTGGGTAAGTGGCACTGGTGCTGGCACATTTGCACTGTCCCATTCCATACCTGGCTTTGTCGCACTGCGGCCATGCAACCACAGCCAGGAATATTCTGATGTGTTGGGGAACGATGTAGTTGGCACCGTTAATGCTAGCTGACCGTGGCATGCTCCATTACACTGGCATCCCATTTGCCATGGCATCTCGTTCACCCGGGCAGATTTATACAGCTCCTTGCCACGATTTTCTAAATTGCTGTTGCTGTCTGTGATAAGTTGGGCTAACCTATCCTCTCCTCTCGCCACAGCCTCAGTGCTGCATGCTGGCCAGGAGAAGAGGAGGACTGCCCCTGCATGTGTCTCTGTGGGAAGAGAATAGACGGGGAGAGATCTTCTCCACAACATTTTTATTCTCACTGAAAAATGGACTTCCATGCACATTTCCTATCTAGAGGGAACTGCTGAAGCATGTGATGCTTATGAGCGGCTGCAACTGTAAATGGAATCTGCTTTAGAATGGACAGAATACTATTGCAATACAATTGCCGGTACTATCAGGGTTTTTGTGAAGCCGTTCTCTCTTCGTCTTTTTCTTTTTTTGCTTTATTATTCACCAACACATTTATTTTCAGTCTGAAATATTGTGTGTTTAAAGATAATAATTTGTTTATATTGTACTATTGCTATTGATTTAGGAACCATGAAAGTGTGCAGTAGGGTGTGGAACTGCTGGTTTTGAACAAGCCAATTAATGTTGTTACTTTCTTTGTGTTTTCAGAGTGAGAAATGACCATGGGTGACTCCTTACCCTGAAAGGCACACGATCAACAAGGTAAGTTACCTTCAGAAATAAGTTACCCTCTACAGTACATTGTGCTATTGTTTGTATCCTGAATTACCAAAAGCCAATGGCTGTTTCTTGAATTGTGGACCTTGGATTTGGCACAGACATTGTGTTGTATTCCTCTCCTCAGCTTGCGCTCTTGGTGCCATGTCTATAGGCCAGACAAAAAGCTATGGAGACATTCTTTGCCTTTGCAGTCTCACCTGTACATTCAAGCAATACATCTGTAGTTATTTAGGTTTTGTAGCTGTATTTGGTTTGATCTGACTTAGTTTGACAGGTACGGTATATTTTCAGATCATATGTGGGAGATTCTGCCCTGCAGTTTTCGTCTGGCTCTTTCTATTGTGCTGTTCTTTTTCAATTCCTATTTTGTAGCCAACATCCCGTTGCTTAGCTCAAAACACTTCAGATCCTTATACGATTCAACACATGTAGCAGAATTGATCCACTCTGTGATTTAGATGGAACAGGGTTTTATTGTGTGGTTTATTGTCCTCGCTGTATTGTTGATTAGGATAGTGTAAGGATGACATTATGGATGTATTTGTGGACATCAACCTATGACTGACATTATTTTTGATTTGACAGCCTGTTGCATGCATGGTACAATTGACTTCTCCACTTACATAAAGTGACATATTAACAGAGTTGGGCCCCAGGTTTGTGGCATAGTGTAACATATTGTTCAGTGTAATTTGACATGTTTATTTTGATACTTTCCAACTAACCACTTGGCACAAACCCGTAGATCCGATCTTGTGGTGAATCTGACTTCACAAGCTCCTCTCTGTGGGTCTCTGTCATTGTGGTGTGAACAACATATTTTTTTAAATGGCAACTTTGATGCCCTTTATTTGTAAAATGACTAGTAATAGATATTTCCTGTCCTGTGGTGTTTAGGAGCTCCAATACATTGTTTGTGAGGCAGAATAGAACATTCTGATTATTATAACAAAGCCTGAACCATAATGTTTCAGTGTTGTTTGATTTGATAGCTTATTCCAACCTTTTGATGGTAATGGAAGCAACCTACAGTACAAATCAGAAGATAGTGTTCTTGGCTTGCAAATAGTGGACAAGACAAGAAGAAGGCCTACTGAAAATGTGTGCATCCGGGTTGAGGTAGTAGGTTGTATGGTTTAGAATGACACCCTGGGAGTTAACGGTACAACCTTCTAGCTTTCCTTGGAGTACACTCATGACATCAAGCAAAAAGATGACCCTCATCATGTCTTTCAAAGCATAGCTTGGCTTGGTTTACATCAGCCAACTATTTTTGAGGGCCATGATGTCAAAATCTCACCGTCAATGTTTTTTTCTCTGTGCACTATTTTAATTTAAGTGTGCATTTGTTTACACTCTGTAAGAACGTTTGTTGATCCTGTCGCTATGACTACAACAGGCTAGCTTGACTGGAGCTAACTATAGCCGACGTTAGCTTCTATGCTAACAGACTTTTATGAATTAAACTATGAAAACCCCATTAAAAATATAACAACAGTTATATTATTACACTCAGTTTAACTTGATGATAACGTTTAAAATATTTTGTTTATCTGGTGCTTTTCTCTTCAGTTTTCAGTTTGCTCTCATTTTCCTGACACTGACTGGGCAGGCTAGCGCGAGACCCACTGTAGAGTGAGAGCGCGTGAAGCCAACCACTAGAGCGAGCGGCTCTCTCTGTGGTCCGAAACAGGCACAACACCCATTGACTATAAATACTGTAAATTATTACAACATGACAAAGATTAGGCTACCATATACACTACCGTTCAAAAGTTTGGGGTCACTTAGAAATGTCCTTGTTTTTTAAAGAAAATCACATTTTTTGTCCATTAAAATAACATCAAATTGATCAGAAATACAGTGTAGACATTTTTTAATGTTATAAATGACTATTGTAGCTTGAGGCGTACGGAGGAGTACAGAGGCCCATTATCAGCAACCATCACTCCTGGGTTCCAATGGCACGTTGTGTTAGCTAATCCAAGTTTAGCATTTTAAAAGGCTAACTGATCATTAGAAAACCCTTTTGCAATTATGTTAGCACAGCTGAAAACTGTTGTTCTGATTGATGAAGCAATAAAACTGGCCTTCCCTAGACTAGTTGAGTATCTGGAGCATCAGCATTTGTGGGTTCGATTACAGATTCAAAATAGCCAGAAACAAAGCACTTTCTTCTGAAACTCGTCAGTCTATTCTTGTTCTGAGAAATGTGAGCTGTTCCATGAGAGAAATTGCCAAGAAACCTTCAAAGCTGTGTACTACTCCTTTCACAGAACAGAGCAAACTGGCTCTAAACCAGAATAGAAAGAGGAGTGGGAGGCCCCGGTGCACAACTGAGCAAGAGGATAAGTACATTAGTGTCTAGTTTGAGAAACAGACACCTCACAAGTCCTCAACTGGCAGCTTCATTAAATAGTACCCGAAAACACCAGTCTCAACGTCAACAGTGAAGAGGCGACTCCGGGATGCTGGCCTTCAAGTTGCTTCTGAATTTATCAGAAACTTTCCCATACTGGTATGTCAATTAATCAATATAATACCAACCAACCTCTTTTGACCTTGGGGGGTTTATTTATTTAATGCATTGTACTGCCATTGTACTATGGTAATGCACAATTAATAGAGATGGTACCATATGATCATTTTTGAGGTAATACCATGGTATTTTTTAGGTGTACCATCATACTTCAAAGCTAAAACCATGGTACATTTCCATGATTCAAACTATACCATGGTATAAGGGAAAGTACCATAGTTGTACCTTGGTACATTTTGTAATTGCCAAACAACACTACTGCCACCTTCTGGTTTGGAGTATTTTAACAGGGTTTGTGGCTGACGACTACAAGGTCTTTGCTGTGAAAACACAAAAAAAGATTGACTGACGACACTGTTCAGAGGTGCTAATTAATCTCGGGTGGCAAACGGTAGACAATTCCACACTACATGACCAAAAGTATGTGGACACCTGCTCGTCAAACATTTCTTTCCAAAATCATGGGCATTAATATGGAGTTGGTCCCCCCTTTGCTGCTATAACAGCCTTCACTCGTCTGGGAAGGCTTTCCACTAGATGATGAAACATGGCTGCGGGGACTTGCTTCCATTTAGCCACAAGAGCATTTGTGAGGTTGGGCACTGATATTGGACGATTAAGCCTGGCTCGCAGTTGGTGTTCCAATTCATCCCAAAGGTGTTCCATGGAGTTAAGGTCAGGGCTTTGTGCAGGCCAGTCACGTTCTTCCACACTGATCTCAACAAGCCATTTCTGTATTGACCTTGCTTTGTGCACTGGGGCATTGTCATGCTGAAACAGGAAAGGGCCTTCCCCCTAACTGTTACCACAAAGTTGGAAGTAGCAAATTGTCTAGAATGTCATTGTATGCTGTAATGTTAAGATTTCCCTTCACCGGAATTAAGGGGCCTAGCCCTAATCATGAAAAACAGCCCCAGACAATTATTCCTCCTCCACCAAACTTTACAGTTAGCGCTATACATTAGGGCAGGTAGTCTTCTTCTGGCATCCGCCAAACCCAGATTCTTCCGTCAGACTGACTCACAGATGAGGAGCATGATTCATCACTCCAGAGAATGCAATGGCTGCAAGCTTTACACCACTCCAGCCAACGCTTGGCATTGCGCATGGTGATCTTGGGCTTGTGTGTGGATGCGTGACCATGGAAACCCATTTCATGAAGCTACCGACGAACAGTTCTTGTGCTGACGTTGCTTCCAGAGGCAGTTTGGAACTCGGTAGTGAGTGTTGCAACCGAGGACAGATGAGGACAGCACTCGAAAGTCCCGTTCTGTGAGCTTGTGTGGCCTACCACTTTGTGGCTGAGCCGTTGTTGCTCCTAGACGTTTCCACTTCACAATAACAGCACTTACAGTTGACCGGGGCAGCTCTAGCAGGGCAGAAATTTAACAAGCTGACTTGTTGGAAAGGCAACACTCTCTCCAGTGCAGGCCAGGCAACACTCTCTCCAGTGCAGGGCAGGCAACACTCTCTATGGTGCAGGCAAGGGCCTTGACAACCATTCTCCTGTGAGTTGAGCACTGAATCACAGCCACATTTTATGATGCCCAGATGGTTGGATGTAAACATCAAGTATGAAATGTAATAATCATCATAAATCTGAGATTCTCTGTTTAGCTGATTCTTTTGTTTCAGAAAACATCAGACATCACCATCAGATTTTACTATGTATCCATTTGTGCTGTGGAATATAGTTGCCAGGTTTAGTGCCTTTCTTAAGGGGTTTAGTGGCTTGATTATCTCACCTACCTACCTACTGTACCTGCTGGAAGCAAGGCCGTTCCCCAAATTGCTTCAGCAGACATACAGACTGCTGTAATGTTAAAACTGTCCAGCATTGGAACAGTTTGTTTCCGTGCACCAATCCTTAGTTATGATCTATGGGCACTTATGCGACGGGGTGCAGTAGTGATGTCTGGTCTGATCTGGGGTTTAAACCTGCTCCAGCCCAGCTTGGGCTGAAGTCTTTATTTACCACAGACCCAGTCGGTTTGTCTACTAAAATCAGGGGCTCTGTCTCTCTCTCTCTCTCTCTGGCAGTGGGGCACAGCTTGTAAGAGTTGGATCAACACAAAGGAGAACAAAATGCATATGTGGATCAGTTTTATCAGTCTACAGATTATTACAAATTCAAACTGAATTTGAAATATACTGAAAGCGAGAGGGTGTTGCTGTAATTCCTCTCTTTGTCAGAGCACCATGTCAGTTTTTTCTGACTTTGTTGATGGCTGATACTGTAATGTAAACCTCTCATACAGGGTCTTGAGTAAATACACCACTGTTATGATACTATTGTCTCTTTCACTTTACACTGTCAGTGGTTGGAAAGCAGTCTCTTCAGTCTAGAGTGGATATGGGCGTCAGATTGTCCCTCCAATTCAACCTTAGTTCTCAAACCTGCAATGGCAGCTTTGTTCATACTTTTGGTTGCTATTCACGGCTATATTCCAATACCTGATATCACTACAACGAGACAAAGATGTTTTGACCAAGATGTCTTGGAAAAGACCAGAAGCCTTTCAAACACACTACTAAACCCATAGGGCCATAGCTTGACAGACATTGCCAGTTGCTAGGAGCGCCCTGCTCCACCCACCACCACAACTCTGCAGCATTACCTCAGAGAGCACAGCCTCTCTCAGCTGGTGGAGCGTCTTATCAACACGGACCGCCCAGTGAAAGGGACTTAGCACCTGTTAATTAGGGGCCAAACGAACTCAGAGTGTTATTAATGGGTGTTCAATGGCAGAGCGTGAGAGGTCTATAGGAAGACAGGCTCATTGTAATGGCTGAAATGGAATTAATGGAACGGAATCAAACGTATAGAAACCACATTTGACTCCGTTCCATTAATTTAATTCCACCCATTCCAATGAGCCCTTCCTTCTATAACTCTTCACACCGGTCTCCTCTGCTCTCCATGTAGGCTCAACAACCAGCCTCAGATGGCTCACAATGCCAACAGGTTGGCAAAACATATATGTTTAGCCTGATCCTGCTAAAACCCTGGAAACACCAGAAGGTATGGCATTTTATCTGTATGGGGCCTCTTAGCGGACCTCTGTGGTGACTGCTCTGCTCTGTCAAAACAACAACTATAGTGGTACACCTCAGTCACTCAGTCTGTCTGGCCCTCTGGGGCTCTGGGGTCAGACTGAGTGAAAGGATATTGGTTAAGGTTCTGAATGATGTAAAGAACATTTAATTAACCATGTCTGAATTTCTGGAGGAGTACCAATATGAAATATATACTCTTAATTCCAGTGTAAATTTCTAGATCACTTTTTTGGTGATACATCTCTTGAGTTTTTAGGAAACAAATTAAATGATGTGGTAGTATGTATTATACAAATATATGTTTTGCCATTTACAGCCAGGTATGCAAATAGCCTTGGTTGGGTTCATCCTGTTCCTTCTCAGCCCTCCATAGTTATTGAACAGACTAGAGGAGCCAAACTGCATTGTGCCGGAGCACAGAGTTTATTTTAAGAGCTCTATTTTCCCCCTCTTTCCTCACCTCTGAACTGAATGGTCATCCAGATGTAGCTAGCAAGCGAGGCTGAGGCGAAGGGGACCTGCTGCCTCAGCACTCCCTGCTCCAACTGGCCCAGTGGCCAGGCAGGGCTAGGAGTCATTGGTTCCAGCTGTGCTTCCATTTATGGGATGGTTGGACAAATAAATGATGGGATTATATAGGAGAGGGGAGGTGAGACGGTGGGGGAGGAGAGACTGGGGGAGGAGAGACTGGGGGAGGTGAGATGGTGGGGGAGGTGAGACGGCGGGGGAGGTGAGACGGTGGGGGAGGAGAGGTTCTATTTTCACTGCACAAACCAATCAAGGCCTGCTGAACAGAAAAGCACACTGACAGAGAGCTCTAAAATAGGTAATTTAAATTATTTTACTGAAGTTTTACTTCAGGATATATCCTGCATTCCAGGTCATGCTAGGTAGCATTTATTTACATAAATGTCATGCCAGGTGAAATTGTGTCATGGCAGGTTAAATTGTAACAATGGAATGTTTTCAAACCAAATTATATGGGGGATTAGGCATGTAATTGTCTGATTATGAAATGCAACTTATCATTACATACAATTTTACATAATTGTTTTTCTTCTGTACACAGGAAGGAAATAAATGAATATCACAATCTCTCCAGGACCAGCTGCATTAGCAAAAGCATTGTTGACCTCTTGATCTCATAGTTGTAGAATAGTTGACTATTTTAACATTTTTTAAGTGTTTTTTTAGCCTCTACATGTACACAAAAAAAATAAACCCTATTGTAATAAGTATATTGAAGGTATTTTCAGTTAGTTATTGTTGGACATAATCCCCATACACATATACTGAATAAAAATGTAAACGCAGCATGCAGCAATTTCAAAGACTTTACTGAGTTACAGTTCATATAAGGAAATCAGCAGTTGTACTTAAGTAAAAATACTTTAAAGTACTACTTAAGTCTTTTTTTGAGTATCTGTACTCTACTTTACTATTTATATTTTTGACAACTTGTACTTTTACTTCACTACATTCCTAAATAAAATAATGTACTTTTTACTCCATACATTTTACCTGACATCCAAAAGAACTCATTACTTTTGGAATGCTTAGCAGGACAGGAAAATGGTCCAATTCACGCACTTATCAAGAGAAAATCCCTGGTTATTCCTACTGCCTCTGATCTGGCAGACTCACTAAACACAAATGCTTCCTTTGTATTTATTAAGGATCCTTATTAGCTGCTGCCCCTGGGGTCCAGCAACATTAAAGCAATTATACAATTTAAAATATGACATGACAAACCCCATAACAACCTAACACCAGTTCCCACAAGCCACTACTCTACTATCACATATCTACAATACAAAATCCATGTCTCTTCACAGTCCCCGCTGTTCCATAAGGTGTATTTTTATCTGGTTTTAAAATCTGATTCTACTGCTTGCATCAGTTACCTGATGTGGAATAGAGTTCCATGTACTGTAGCCATGGCACTATGTAATACACTGCGCCTCCCATAGTCTGTTCTTGATTTGGGGATTGTGAAGAGACCTTTGTTGGCTTGTCTTGTGAGGTATGCATGGGTGTCCGAGCTGTGTGTTAGTAGTTTAAATAGTGGTGTAAAGTACTTAAGTAAAAAATTCTTGAAAGTACTACTTAAGTCGTTTTTGGGGTATCTGTACTATATTTTGACAACTTTTACTTCACTACATTCCTAAAGACAATAATGTACTTTTTACTCCATACATTTTCCCTGACACCCAAAAGTACTCGTTACATTTTGAATGCATAGCAGGACAGGAAATGGTCTAATTCATGCACTTATCAAGAGAACCAACCTGGTCATCCTTACTGCCTCTGATCTGGAAGACTCACTAAACACATGCTTCATTTGTAAATTATGTCTGAGTGTTGGAGTGTGCCCCTGGCTATCCGTATTTTTATTTTTAGATATAAATAATAATATGCTTAATAAGGAATTTGAAATGATTTATACTTTTACTTTTGACACTTAAGTATATTTTAGCAATTACATTTACTTTTGATACTTAATTATATTTAAAGCAAATACTTTGACTTTTACTCAAGTATTTTACTGGATGACTTTCACTTTTAGTTGAGTCATTTTCTATTAAAGTACCTTTATTTTGTATGAAAAATTGGGTACTTTTTTACACCAGTTGAAACAGACACCTCGGGTGCATTCAGCATGTCAACACTTCTTACAAAAACAAGTAGTGATGAAGTCAATCTCTCCTCCACTTTGAGCCATGAGAGATTTACATGCATATTTTTAATGTTAGCTCTCCGTGTACATTTAAGAGCCAGCCATGCTGCCCTGTTTTGAGCCAATCGTAATTTTCTGAGGTCCATCGGTGGCACCTGACCACACGACTGAATAGTTGTCCAGGTGCTACAAAATTAGGTCCTGTAGGTCGTGCCTTGTTGATAGTGTTAAAAGGGCAGAGTAGCGCTTTATTATGGACAGACTGCTCCCCATTTTAGCTACCTTTGTATCAACATGACAGTTTATAATCCAGGGTTACTCCAAGCAGTTTAGTCAGCTCAACATGCTCAATTTCCACATTATTTATAACACAATTTAGTTTAGGTTTAGGGTTTAGTGAATGATGTGTCCCAAATACAACTAATTTATTTTTTGAAATATTTAGGACTAATTTATTCCTTGCCACCAATTCTGAAACTAACTGCTGCTTTTTGTTAAGTGTTGCAGTGATTTCACTTGCTGTAGTGGCTGATGTGTGTAGTGTTGAGTCATCCGCATACATAGACAAGCTGGTTTGACTCAAAGCCAGTGTCATGTCATTAGTAAAGATTGAAAAAAGTAAGGGACCTGGACAGCTGCCCTGGGGAATTCCTGATTCTACCTGGATTATGTTGGAGAGGCTTCCATTAAAGAACACCCTCTATGTTATGTTAGACAGGTAACTCTTTATCCATAATATAGTAGGGGGTATCCATAATATAGTAGTAATTTTTCCATCAGTAGACTATGATCGATAATGTCAAAAGCCGCACTGAAGTCTAACGAAACAGCTTCCACAATCTTTTTCTCGTGAATCATCAGTCATTTGTGTCAGTGCTGTGCTTGTTGAATGTCCTTTCTATAAGTGTGCTGAAAGTCTGTTGTCAATTTGTTTACAGTAAAAATAGGATTGTATCTGGTCAAACACAACTTTTACCAAAAGTTTGCTAAGGCTTGGTAAAGGGCTGATTGATCGGCTATTTGAGCCAGTAAATGGGGTTTTACTGTTCTTGGGTAGCGGAATTAATTTAGCTTCCCTCCAGGCCTGAGGGGCATACTTTCTAATAGGCTTAAATTAAAGATGTGGCAAATAGGAGTGGCAATATCATCTGCTATTATCCTCAGTAATTTTCCATCCAAGTTGTCAGACCCCGGTGGCTTGTCATTGTTGATAGACAACAATAATTGTTTCACCTCTTCCACTCACTCACCACTCACTTTACGGATTTCAAAATTACAATGCTTGTCGTTCATAATTTGATCAGTTATACTTGGATGTGTAGTGTCAGCGTTTGTTGCTGGCATGTCATGCCTAAATTTGCTAATCTTGCCAATGAAAAAATCATTAAAATAATTGGCAAAATCAGTGGGTTTTGTGATGAATGAGCTCTCTGATTCAATGAATGATGCAGCTGAGTTTACCTTTTTGCTCAAAATGTAATTTAAGGTAAATGTTTGAGTGTTGCAGTGTGCCCCCGATCAGTACAATTTTTTTTTTTTACTAGAAAATGGTGCCGTCTGGTTTGCTTAATATCAAATCAAATCAAATTTATTTGTCACATACACATGGTTAGCAGATGTTAATGCGAGTGTAGCGAAATGCTTGTGCTTCTAGTTCCGACAATGCAGTAATAACCAACATGTAATCTAACTAACAATACCAAAACTACTGTCTTATACACAGTGTAAGGGGATAAAGAATATGTACATAAGGATATATGAATGAGTGATGGTACAGAGCAGCATAGGCAGGATACAGTAGATGGTATCGAGTACAGTATATACATGAGGTGAGTATGTAAACAGAGTGGCATAGTTAAAGTGGCTAGTGATACATGTATTACATAAGGATGCAGTCGATGATATAGAGTACAGTATATACGTATGCATATGAGATGAATAATGTAGGATAAGTAACATTATATAAGGTAGCATTGTTTAAAGTGGCTAAAAAAGATGACCTGGGGTATAATAATATAAGGAATTTGAAATTATTTATACTTTTACTATTGATGCTTAAGTAAATTTTAGCAATTACATTTACTTTTGATACCTAAGTATATTTAAAGCCAAATCCTTAAAAAATATATATTATATTCATTTTTTACCTATTTTTCTCCCCAATTGGTAGCTATAATCTTGTCCCATCTCTGCAACTCCCGTAGGGACTCAGGAGAGGCAAAGGTCGAGAGCCATGTGTCCTCTGAAACACTGTACAGCTGACGATGAAGTCAGTGTGCATGCGCCCAGTCGCCACAAGGTTGCTAGAGCGAGATGGGACAAGTACATCTCAGCCGTTCAAACCCTCCCCTAATCCGGACGACGCTGGGCCAATTGTGCCCCTCCTGATGGGCCTCCTGGTCGTGGCCGGCTGCGACACAGCCCGGGATTAAACCTGCATCTGTAGTGACGCCTCTAGCACTGTGATGCAGTACCTTAGTCCGCTGCGCCACTCGGGAGGCCCCCTACTTTTAGACTTTTACTCAAGTAGTATTTTACTGGGTGACTTTCACTTTTACGTGAGTCATTTTCCATTGAGGTATCTTTACTTTTACTCAAGTATGACAATTGGGTACTTTTTCCACCACTGGAAATCATTCAATTGAAATAAATTAATTAGGCCCTCATCTATGAATTTCACATGACTAGAAATACAGATATGCATCTGTTGGTCACAGCTACCTTTTTAAAAAAAAGTAGGGATCGATCAGAAAACCAGTCAGTATCTGGTGTGACCACCATTTGTCTAATGCAGCGCGACACATCTCTTTCGCATAGAGTTGATCAGGCTGTTGATTGTGGCTTGTGGAATGTTGTCCCACTCCTCTTCAATGGCTGTGCGAAGTTGCTGAATATTGGCAGGAACTGGAACACGCTGTCGATCCAGAGCATCCCAAACATGCTCAATGGGTGACATGTCTGGTGAGTATGCAGGCCAAGGAAGAACTGGGACATTTTCAGCGTCCATGAATTGTGATCCTTGCAATATGGGGTCGTGCATTAACATGCTAAAACATGAGGTGATGGCGTGGATGAATGGCACGACAATGGGCCTCAGGATCTCGTCATGGTATCTCTGTGAATTCAAATTGCCATCGATAAAATCCAATTGTGTTCATTGACAGTAGCTTATACCTGCCCATACCATAACCCCACCGCCACCTTGGGGCACTCGATGCCATACTGTGTCTGTCTGTGTCTATGAGGACGGTTGGACATACTGCCAAATTCTCTAAAACAACATTGGAGGCGGCTTATGGTAGATAAATGAAAATGAAATTCTCTGGCAACAGCTCTTGTGGACATTGCTGCAGTTAGCATGCCAATTGCACACTCCCTCAAAACTTGAGACATCTGTGGCATTGTGTTGTTTGACAAAACTGCACATTTTAGAGTGTCCGTTTATTGTCCCCAGCACAAGGTGCACCTGTGTAAGACCATGCTGTTTAATCAGCTTCTTGATATGCCACACATTTCAGGTGGATGGATTATCTTGGCAAAGGAGAAATGCTCACTATAAACTTTTTTGGGGTGTGGACAATTTCTGGGATTTTTTATTTCAGCTCATGAACCATGGGACCAAGACTTTGCATGTTGCATTTATATTTTTGTTCAGTGTACATACATGTAACGCTGATTCATGCTTTTGACTGAGTGAGAGCCCTTTTAACAAGGTCATTTGTCTGCTGGTCCTGCCCTCAGTAAACACTATAGAGACCTTGATAAAATGAAAACATGAAGGATTGTAGCCTGACACTGTTGTTACTAGCCAGACAGGCAGCTACTAGCCAGCTACAAACCCCCCCGTTCATACAGCAGCAGCTTGTGATTTGGTGAAGTCTCTGCAATGCTGCTAGTATTTTTCCCCAAGGCGAGATATCCCCTTAATGTGATCCGTTTAGTGGCAAATGAATAACCATAACACATCCATGGCAGACGGGTGTCCCATTGATCTGTCTGGAATCAGTCAGCCCCCCCTCCCCCTTTCCTCTCGGTCTACTGCTGCATCAGCCACTCTCCCCTATCGATACGCTCTTGCCCCTTGACCCCTGGGACAGATCAATGGTATTGATCGAGAAGGGCAAGGGCAGGGTCCGCTGACTGGCCCCACCAATCCCCCCTCCGTCCGTCCGTCCGTCAGCTAGTGTGACAAGACATGATCGTCATTAATGTCCCGCTGGCTGGGCCCCCCTTCCCCCACACACGCATCCCTGTTCCTTCAGTTACCTGCTCGCCACTAATGGTGCTGTCTGTCTGCCTGCTTGTCTGCCTGCTTGTCTGCCTGTATGTCTGCCTGTATGTCTGCCTGTCTGTATGTCTGTCTGTATGCTAGGCGTCCTTTGTTTGGATACCTGTCTGATTGACACTCGCCTGCCGCTTTGTAAGAGACTGTTATCTGAATTCAGGCTTATCGTTAAATGGGTGGACGTGGTGTAATAGCGTTTTGATAGTTTATATTGGTTCTCAAGTCATTGTGTGCACTGCCTTCCTGTTAGTTTTTTTGTGTTCTTTGAGACTACAGTATTTCTGGGGTGTAAATCATAATACTTCTGTCATGACAACGTTCTCTTTTATGTTAGTAGTGCATCATAGAGGTTTGAGGAGATATACTTACTCTACCTTCCTGATACTTACATTCCTTCTTCCTTTAGATTTTTACTGGATACAAGGGTCATTAATGTTTATGACATTGTACACATGTTCTGTTTCCACGAATACCACGACCAACTGTGGTATTCCAAGATTTGCTACACAGTCTAGCCTAGAGAAATGGAGAGGGTGGGAGTATAGAGGAGGAGAAGTGGGGGGAGGAGAGAAGGGTCAATGCGTGTCGTCTAGTCATGTGCGCGTGTTGGGGGTAGCTCTGCATTGATGGGAGTGTCTCACGGATTGTGTGTGTGTGTGTGTGTGTGTGTGTGTGTGTGTGTGTGTGTGTGTGTGTGTGTGTGTGTGTGTGTGTGTGTGTGTGTGTGTGTGTGTGTGTGTGTGTGTGTGTGTGTGTGTGTGTGTGTGTGTGTGTGTGTGTGTGTGTGTGTGTGTGTGTGTGTGTGTGTGTGTGTGTGTGTGTGTGTGTGTGTGTGTGTGTGTGTGCGTGCGCGGGGCGGGGCGGTGGTAGCTCCAGACATTGCAGTGACACTGCTGTAATGGAGCTGATTGATCACCAGTCCTGTTGTACAGACTGCCGCCTCCTCTCCCTTTCCTCTCTCCCTCGCTCCCACCTCCCCTCTCTCATACACAATAACTAGGGATGGGGGTTTGAAATAATTTTACTATTCGGAATAGTATCATGAATTTTGGTAGGATATTCAGATATTAGAAATACATGTGTTTATTATTTTTTTTACTTACATTTTTAACCTGAGCACTGCTGCACGAGGTACAGACTGGCACTTTATTGTTACAGCTGCAGAACGGGCCGAGAGAGATGGGAGCGAGCAGACTATAGCTAGCTAGGCTAATTGACGCCACATGCTGCGCATTCCCCCCAACCCAATTCAGATAAAACTACAGCCTACCTGTTTGTTCCTCTTTGTTGCCTACTCCTTCAAATTTCAAGAGGAAGATAATGTAATAATACAATATATTTTTTAAACTGTTGGCGTTCTAGGTCTTGATGTTGTTTTGAGCTAAAATACACATTTCTGTGTGTGGACCGCCAGAGTGATTTATCTGAAGGATCTCTGCATTGCAGCAAAGCCGAGACTTGGGGGTTTCGCAGTGTGAATTCAGGGCTCCAGGCATAAGTTACATAAGCGGTCGCCGACAAAAATACATCAATACAATTTGAAACTCTTACTGTTGAAAGTTATAATAGTATAATACACAAGGTGCAATTTCAAAATGTGGTTGTGCATCAGCAGTTTTTATATTGTTATATGTCACTCACTGACAGTCACTTAATTAGCCATGTCAGCTAACAATGTTTAGATTGGTAAGTTAGTCTAGCCAGTTATCTAGTCATCATGGCCAAATACCGACAAGGCACATAGGGCACGTGCCCAGTGGCCCTGACCTCCAGGGGGCCCACATTGATTTTGTTAGTCACTCTCACTCAGGTATCATCAACATGGCATAAGTCATAGCCAAATGTGTAGCATTGTAAGGTGCAGGGAGCTTTAAAACTGAAAAAAAAATCTCTCCACCCCATGACAAAATGAGTAGAATTTCAGGAAATTTGCTTTAAAACAGCTCAAATGTATCTCTGCCCCATGCTAAAATAAGTAGAATTGTATTTTTGTGTTATAAAATTGCAACATATTATTTCTTCCCCATGGCAAACTGTGTAGAATTGCAGGAAAAAACATTTACATTTTAATTTTTCTCTCCAAGAGGGGGGCCACTAAAAAATTTTGCCCTCTTGGTGGGGAAGCCCCCCATCCAAATCTCGCTTAGGGCCCCTAAAGGCTAGCACATAATCAATCAATGATAAAATTTGCAGTCCCCCTTCTCTGTCGCACGGGGTCGCGACCCTAATCCATCTGGGGTGTTGAGGGTGATAGGTCAGGGGCTCTGAGATTAGGACAAGCCGTCAAGGTCAGATCTCACTCAGATAGAGAAAAAAATAACCCATCGTCTGTTTTCTTTGTTTTGCTCTGTCTTATGACTTAGTTCCATTTGCTGTGCCTCATAACAACACTTAAGTGTTCATTGTATTCTACCAAGCGATGACAGACTGTATTTAAATAACCTCAACTTAAATAAAGGTCATTTCATTCATCATCTTATCCTCAAATGTGTAAGATGAGTAAGGTCTGTGGTATTTATTCTACCTTGGTGGTGCAGGAGGACAGTGAATCTCGAAGGCTGTGTATAGCAGGAGCTGGACATAAAGAAGTAGTCAGCCTATGTCAGTATGTCTTTAACTGATGGGATGGTTTTGCTAAAGGTTCTGCTTTGTTAACTGCAGTGCTGTAGTGTGGAGGTTGTATGAAATCTTAAGGGGATAGATAGACATGCTGCTAGAAAGAGAGAAACTAGATAGAATACTTCAGGTTAGGTTTAGCCACTTCACTCCGAAAACCTGTCCAAGCAGAAAATCTCACAAACAGCCCTGCCCTGTGATTTGTGTGTCATTTAGCACTTTTAAGCTGTTATGCTATTCTTTGTCTGGTCTGACTGGTGAAATACAGTGCTGTTGGACTGCTTCGTCTGTCTGTGTGCACGCTTCAATGCTTCGGTCACAATATTGTGAAAGTGTCAGTGTTTTTGATTGTGTCTGTGTTCAGTGTTGGTGTCTGTGTCATTCTGTTTGCACTCTGTCTTTCTGTGCCTATATGTTGTGTGTAGGGGGACTGTGACAGTGTCTGTCTCTGGTATGTTATTTGTGTCAGTTTGCTTGTTGTTTATGTTTTGTCTACGACTGTGTCTGTGTTGTGTGTCAACATCTCTGTGTTGCATATGTACACTGAGTTGTGTCAACATGTCTGTGTTGGATATGTACTCTGAGTTGTGTGTCAACATCTCTGTGTTGCATATGTACACTGAGTTGTGTCAACATGTCTGTGTTGGATATGTACTCTGAGTTGTGTGTCAACATGTCTGTGTTGGATATGTACTCTGAGTTGTGTGTCAACATGTCTGTGTTGGATATGTACTCTGAGTTGTGTGTCAGTATGTTTGTGTCTCTAGTGTAACAGCATGAGCCACTACAGGGCGTCCTCCTCCTTGGCCAACCCACCAGGCGGCTGGCTGGTTGCAGTGTGTTCGTGCTCCTTAGGAAAGAGAAGGAATTGATCAGCAGAATGGGTGGAACGTGTGCGTCGGCAGAGGCTGTATGGAGGGAGTGAGAGAGAGGGAGGGCTGTCGCTGCAGACTCCCATTGCCGTAGTGTAGTACCACACTAGGCGAGTGAACAGCCACAGACAGGAGTCACAGACAGCCAGATGAGCAGACAGGTAGAGAGACCTGGGGATGGGGAGAAGAGGAGGGGTGATGGGAATAGGAGTTGGCCAGTGTTTTGGGAGACAAAATGTTTTGGCATCACCGTTTTCTCCCGATGGCCCTGT
This sequence comes from Oncorhynchus mykiss, assembly GCF_013265735.2. Lineage (NCBI taxonomy): Eukaryota > Metazoa > Chordata > Actinopteri > Salmoniformes > Salmonidae > Oncorhynchus > Oncorhynchus mykiss. Next base: position 33,167,038 of record NC_048574.1, on the reverse strand, counting down.
TGTCACCGTGGTGTTAGTCTTGGACCTGCGTGGAAAAAAACAGGATAGATGACAGTGTCACGATGCGGCTGAGATCCTGGAGCCTAAGGCGGAGGTGGGGGGGTGATGAGATGGAGCTGATGATGCAAGCGGTGAGGGAGGGGGAGGAGAGGCGTCCCACCTCACTGACCTGCGTCTGGCTCAGCCACCGTGGTCTCAGCGTCTCCCTTTCTGCTTTTCCTTTGCTTTTCTTATGCCTGCTGTTTTTTTTTATCCTTTTCTTCCTCATCCTCCACTCAAAGATGGATGACAAAGGCAGTCGGCACAGAGACGGAGGATTGTGCGAGGCAACAAAGACAGCACTTGCGTTTCCGGAAGCTTCCGCTTTGCTCTGTGTTCCCCTGAGTGAGGCATCTATCGATCTAATTATTAGTGGGAGGAGTTATGGGGTTATAGTGTACAAATTACATTTGGTTGCAATGTGGTGCGTTGTTAAGATTCATGACAGGGCAGTTTGCTTTCTTTCATGAAAATGATGATTGTGTGTCTCTGATTACCACAGCCTGTGACTACTCTGTGTGTGTCTGAACTCTGTCTGTGATGAGAGGACTGAAGATGACTGAATGTGGCTTCTCTCGCTTGGCACTATGGCGGTGACAACTTATTTCTGTACCTTGCAGAGCTCGCCGCCATGGCAGTGGGTGCAAGGGGGGGGGGGGGGGGGGGGGGGTACGCGTTGCTGTCTGTAGCAGGGAGTGGGGGGGCAGCATTGTGAGAGCTCTGCACGAAACAACTTTATTTCAAAAAAAATTTACCCTGATTAGTATCGGTTTTTACCTGCCACTTCCGCAAAGTGGGTCAGCCAAGAGTGGCGGTGTCGTGTAAAGATATATTTTCTTATTATTTCATCTCTGACTGAGGTTATCCACAGAGTGGGGGGACCAGTCTCTGGTCCCCCCAGTGGTGGAACACCTCAGACTGGGGTTGTCAGGCAGCTCTCCTCCCTGGCGGTGGTGTGGTGGTCAGCAGCGGTTAGTGCATGTAAGGTTTCGGAAGGGTCCTGTGCAGTGGCCAGCACTGGGTCCAGCCATCCCGAGAGGGAGATGTAGACTGATGATCTGCCTGTATGTCGACACTCAGAGGACAAAGAGGCGAGATGGCTGCCTGGCTAGGGGGGCTTTCCTCTGCCAGCACAAAGGCTAGTTAGCACAGAGCACAGCATAGCAGGGAATGCTGGCTCGCCTGTCTATGGCTAGCTCTGGCTTCTGCGCCGCGACAGGGGAAATGAAGGTCTGACCATCTCCAGCAAGCTCTATTCCTCTTTTTTGCCCTCTTCGTTTTCTCTCATGTCATTCATCTTTGTCTCTGCCATTATTTTCTTGTTGTGCTGTGGTGTTACTGTTTACTGTGTTTGTGGCGTGTATTCTGGTAGGTCTATGTCTATGCCCATCTTTGTGTGCTGAGCCATCAGCTCATCTCTAACTCCAGCTCTCTGAAACGAAGGGATAACTAATCTGCAGTGAAGGACGGGAAAAGGGGGACATTTTTTCTCCTGCTTCGTCCATAGAGGACGACTGTTGTTTGACAGCCAGTCGGCACATTACCCAAGCGGTCAGACCGGACACTGGGCAGACAGACACGCAGAGGTGGTTTTGGGTCAGGATGGAGAGGGAGGCACCTAGGGGTGGTGGTAGTGAGAGATAGAGTACGACCGAGAGGGGTGCCATGCTGCTCACCCCCACGTCCGGCCGACTGGTTGACTGACTGAATGTGTGCGGCTCCTCAGTGCCGGGACCCTGTTGTACTTCTCCTGCTCCCTGAGACCCTAACTTGTGAGCTCTCTCGATGAAAAATCACGGGTTAGGCTCTTGGGACGCGGGCGGAGGGCACAAGCGACTACAGTGGCAAACCCAATGTGCCTGCCAAGGGTGGAGTCGGGACGGAACAGCTGCTGACATCAATGTTACACGCATCAGGATGTATGGGGAAAGGGAGGAATGGGAAGACAGGGAGAGATAGAGGGGATGAGGAAGGGGGACCGAAAGAGAGCATTGTTGGTAGTGGTATGAAAACGTGTAGTTGTTTTTTGATGGGCTTTACTATCGAGTTATCCCTCACTCAATGTATGATCATCCATACATTGCAAAAAATAGAGGTAGATATTATACTATGCATACCTGTGTGGCTTAGCAAATGTAAAGACAATGGTTGATAACAAAGGTGTGTTTTGTCCATAGCGTCGAGGAATCATCAAGGCCAACATATGTCACCACAGTAATGTAATTCAACACAATGCCCGTCGGTCGATCCATTCTATCACGGTACTCGGCCAAGATGTCGCATTGAACTGGTTTTCTCCATCTTGCTTGTGTGAATAACAGTCAAACTGCTATGGACAAACATGTACCTCCATGAAGCGCGTGTTTGGGATTTGCTTTTCCATGTATGTTTCCATATGAAATTGTTGGCGTAAACGTAAGATCCAAAATTTCTTCAAGCCACCACACCCCATACTCGACTAGCAAACCAACCAGATGGCATGACAAAGTCAATATTTTTTGATCAGCATCAAATCAGATACACATTGCATCTACAGTACCTACTTTATTTATTCACACCAATGTTGCTTGGGCCAGTTTGAAACTTGGTATTTTACTGTTACACTACCCTGCTTCAAATATGGTGGCATCATACAGCAGGCACACATATCAAGTCATTCAATACAGCAGGCACACCTCATATCAAATCATTCAATACAGCAGGCACACCTCATATCAAATCATTCAATACAGCAGGGCACACCTCATATCAAATCATTCAATACAGCAGGCACACCTCATATCAAATCATTCAATACAGCAGGCACACCTCATATCAAATCATTCAATACAGCAGGGCACACCTCATATCAAATCATTCAATACAGCAGGCACACCTCATATCAAATCATTCAATACAGCAGGCACACCTCATATCAAATCATTCAATACAGCAGGGCACACCTCATATCAAATCATTCAATACAGCAGGGCACACCTCATATCAAATCATTCAATACAGCAGGGCACACCTCATATCAAATCATTCAATACAGCAGGCACACCTCATATCAAATCATTCAATACAGCAAGCACACCTCATATCAATTCATTCAATACAGCAGGCACACCTCATATCAAATCATTCAATACAGCAGGCACACCTCATATCAAATCATTCAATACAGCAGGCACACCTCATATCAAATCATTCAATACAGCAGGCACACCTCATATCAAATAATTCAATACAGCAGGGCACACCTCATATCAAATCATTCAATACAGCAGGCACACCTCATATCAAATCATTCAATACAGCAGGCACACCTCATATCAAATCATTCAATACAGCAGGCACACCTCATATCAAATCATTCAATACAGCAGGGCACACCTCATATCAAATCATTCAATACAGCAGGCACACCTCATATCAAATCATTCAATACAGCAGGCACACATATCAAGTCATTCAATACAGCAGGCACACCTCCTATCAAATCATTCAATACAGCAGGCACACCTCATATCAAATCATTCAATACAGCAGGCACACATATCAAGTCATTCAATACAGCAGGCACACCTCATATCAAATAATTCAATACAGCGGGCACACCTCCTATCAAATCATTCAATACAGCAGGCACACATATCAAGTCATTCAATACAGCAGGCACACCTCCTATCAAATCATTCAATACAGCAGGCACACCTCATATCAAATCATTCAATACAGCAGGCACACCTCATATCAAATCATTCAATACAGCAGGCACACATATCAAGTCATTCAATACAGCAGGCACACCTCATATCAAATCATTCAATGCAGTAGGCACACCTCATATCAAATCATTCAATACAGCAGGCACACCTCATATCAAATCATTCAATACAGCAGGCACACCTCATATCAAATCATTCAATACAGCAGGCACACCTCATATCAAATCATTCAATACAGCAGGCACACCTCATATCAAATCATTCAATACTGCAGGCACACATCATATCATTCAATAGTCAATCATTTCTCAATATTTTTACTCCATTTTATTGATTTAATCTCATTCATGGATACTTATGAATATTACATTTTCCCAGAAAAATGCCAAACTTTCATTTGATCAGTTAAGCAGTGATAGCACTAAATGCACTTAAGCATTAATTCCGTATTTTAATAAGTGTGTGTGTGTGTGTGTGTGTGTGTCTGTGTGTGTGTGTGTGTATATATATATCTTAAAGTTAATATTTCAATTATGTATGAAGGAATCTGAAAGCATACTTTAATTTCAGCATCCCTATAACTGCTTTATGATTTAAATCTAAATGGATGCAAAAAACTTCCCCTGAGACACAATTATATTTTAATGACCTCAACCCAGCAAATCTGAAGTTAGGAATAACAATTACTCTTCTATTGCAAACATTTGTTTTCATTAATTACTCTACTGTATTTGCACTGTAAATGATACACTATATGGAATTATAGTACATATTTGTTCGGCACAGAAACATTTTTTACCTATGTAAATAGTTTACCATATGGTTTTCCAAATTGGTTATATTTATTTACATACATTTTACATAGAGATCTACAAGATGTGTGGAAACTAGGTGATGTTCAAGCAGTTTAATATGAGGTGCTTAAATATTTGTCATGTTTCAAACATGTGTAAATACTTCTTAAAAACCTTATATAATCTCAAATTATCGACTTCAATATAATAAAGTCCAGGCCCCAAATTTCTCTGAAATCCATCTTAATTCAGGGAGACTGAGAAGAATTCAGATAGGATGTAAAATGGGAACACATGATTTGTTGTTATACAAAATCAATCTACAAACCCATACAAATTCACCATGATCTGACTGTTAGAAATTCACCATCACAGCCTCATTTTTAAACGTTCTGCTTTTCCCAAGGCAGCTAGCTTTTTTGTAAAAAAACGAATTTCTGCTCAATGACCCACATTAGAAATGCAGTTTCAAAACAATAGATTTTCTCTCTATGCCCCCCCCCCGCCCCCTCTCTGTCTTTCTCTTTTCTCTCTCTCTCTTACTAATTATGTTTTTTCCTATCTATTCCCCATTTGGTGTTCATAGTGAACAATGCCGATGCCAACTAATCAGTCTGTGTCTGTGCCACAGAGCCCCCAGCACTAGCTGAAAGAGTGAGTGCCATGCCCCAATGAATACCAAGCAGCCAGGCACGGTGCGGCGAGCTCCTAGCAGTCAGACACGGCGCAGCGAGTGTAGAGCTGGTGCCCACAAAACAGCCAGACAGTTTTATTAGGACGTGTCTAACACGCAGCAAAGTCTGGCAGTCAGGGAGGCAGCTAGCGCTCGCAGGAAGCCCACTGATAAAATGGTCAATGCATCAATGCATTTCGCTACACTCGCAATAACATCTGCTAACCATGTGTATGTGACCAATAAAATTTGATTTGATTTGATGCTGTGCTAGACTGCTAGCTCCCCTAAAACGAACAAAGCAGGCTGGCTGTTCTGCTCAGCCCATATCGTCATCTGAAGGAAGCAATAAATATTACATTCACATCATCTCAGCAACCCTCGGGGCTTTAGCCTCTAACACTGTTCAATACAGAATAGCCTAGACAAACTATTTTACAATGAGAAACGGGTCCAAATTATATGGATTTATTTTGCATTGAAATGCAGTAAAGTAGCCTACGTGGCTGAGTCTGAAGGGAAAATACTACAATATGGAGAGAATCCCGAAATAATGTAAAAGACAATTCTGGATATTACTTTTGTGAATTATAACTTTGGTTCTCTTCTTCCTGTGTTGAGTGGATTCTACAACATGAGAGGAGGAATAGACAGACACATTGCAATAAATGAATAGCTCAAACATGTCAAGTTTCGGAGATGTAGTGTAAAATCCATGTAAATTGAGAGGCAATTCACAATTCAAACAATTAACTCTCCCTCCCTCTTCTACAGGGTGTGTTGATATGGTAAAGGTTGATGAACTCTGATAGAAAACTGTTTGTATAGTCTGCAGAAAGAAAATGAACAAAGATAACAAGACATTGAAAATAAGCAAGGAAAAACAGTGCCTACCAATAAAAAAACAAAGACTAATCTTGTGGAACTTTATTTGTATTATTACACATCGAATCATCCAATTGTTTTCTCATATTTATTTCAATAATTTATGCCAAAAAATGCGATATCCTAATTCATTAATTTCAAACAAAGACCGACAAGGTGCAGTAGGACAGATGCTATTACTATGATCTGCCTCTTGTCTGAAGCTGGTTTTGACTTTATATCATGAGATTATATCTTGAACCACTGTGGAGGTGGGTCCTCAGGTTAAAGACATAGTAAGAGATAAACATACTGTCTTGTCATTTCCCCCATTGATCATCAGCAACAGTAGTTCTATATTTCATTATTACGTCATGTATCAAAATCCCCTCTTGCCATTTTGCCATATAGAGTAATTAAACCATATTACATTTTGGCTATATGGATTGGAATTGGATGTATTAGAAGAAAAATATTTGTGCATTCAGTGTGACATTTAATACAGCATTCAGACTCTGTGGCTCAGAAACATTTTTGCTTGATTGATACTGCAACCAGCCGTGGATTAACCCAGGCTCCAGATGATTCTAGATTAAAGTCCATTCGCCAACGGACCCGGGGTGTGTAAAGATTGCATTCAATTCTAAAGAGGTGTGTGTGCATGCATCCGCACGCCCGCCAGATGGTCCGGACCATCGTTTAATGGGGGTGGTTGAAATTGACAAAATCATAAAAATATATGCAATGCCTTGAGAAAGTATTCACACCCCTTGACTTATTCCACATTTTGTTGTGTTACAGCCTGAATTCAACATTTATGAAATAAACTACACACAATTCCCCAAAATTACAAAGTGAAAACGTGTTTTTAGAAATGTTTGCCTTATTTATTGAAAATGAAATGGTTCACACCATTGAGTCAATAGATGTTAGAACCACCTTTGGCGGTGATTACAGCTGTGTCTTTCTGGGTACGTCTCTAAGAGCTTTGCAAACATGGATTGTACAATATTTCTTTATTGTTTTCAAAATTCTTCAAGCCTTGTCAAATTGGTTGTTGATCATTGCTAGACAACCATTTTCAAGTTTTGCTATATATTTTCAAAGCAGATTTATGTCAAAACTGTAACTGGCCACTCAGGAACATTCACTATCTTCTTGGCAAGCAACTCCAATGTAGATTTTGCCTTGTGTTTTAGGTTATTGTCCTGCTGAAAGGGGAATTCACCTCCCAGTGTCTGGTGGAAAGCAGACTGAACCAGATTTTCCTCTAGGATTTTGCCTGTGCTTAGCTCCATTCTGTTTATTTTTTTATCCTGAAAAACTCCCCAGTCCTTAATGACTACAAGCATACCCATAACATGATGCAGCCACAACTATGCTTGACAATATGGAGAGGGGTACTCAGTAGTGTGTTGTATTGGATTTGCCCCAAACATAACACTTTGTATTCACAACAAAAAGTTAATTTCTTTGCCACATTTTTTGCAGCATTACTTTAGTGCCTTGTTGCAAAAGGGATGCATGTTGTGGAATATTTTTTATTCTCTACAGGCTTCCTTCTTTTCACTCAGTTAGGTTAGTATTGTGGAGTAACTACAAAGTTATTGATCCATCCTCAGTTTTCTCCTATCACAGCCATTCAACTCTGTTTTAAAGTCACAATTGGCATGGTGAAATTCTTGAATGATTTCCTTCCTCTCTGGAAACTGAGTTAGGAAGGACTCCTGTATCTTTGTAGTGACTGGATGTATTGATACATCAGCCAAAGTGTAATTAATAACTTCACCATGCACAAAGGGATATTCAATGTTTTTTTACCTATCTACCTATAGGTGACCTTCTTTGCGAGGCATTGGAAAACCTCCCTAGTCTTTGTGGTTGAATCTGTGTTTGAAATTCACTGCTCAACTGAGGGACCTTACAGATAATTGCATGTGTTGGGTACAGAGATGTTAAACAAAAATCATGTTCAACACTTATTGCACACAGAGTGAGTTCATGCAACTTGTTAAACACATTCTTTACTCTTGACCTTATTTAAGATTACCATAAAAAAGGGGTTGAATACTTAATGACTCAACACATTTCAGCTTTTATTTTTCTATGAATTTGTAAAAAAAAATATTTAAAAAATAAAAACATAATTCCACTTTGACATTATGGGGTATTGTGTGTCTGCCAGTGTCCAAAAATATAAATGTATCCATTTTAAATCCAGGCTGTAAGACAAAATGTGGGGGAAAAGTCAAGGGGTGTGAATACTTTCTGAAGGCACTGTTTTTTTTATGACTTTTGCGCTCTTTATCTGTTTTCCTAATGATCTATTTTGATGCATTTGGCTGACCAGTGGGCAACGGCCAGCCCGGTTTTCTGATTGGCTCAGTTGAGGTGGCGCAAATTCACATTCAAAGTCAAACGCTCATCATTAACGAGTGAGACCCACTCTGACTCTGTCAGAGAAAGACACACTGACACAGATCATGCCTACTACTGAGATGGTTTGAGATGAGTTGGACCGCAGAGTGTCAGGAATAGCAGCCAACAAGTGCTCAGCTTATGTTTGTGTGGGTTTTGATGTCATCACTATTATTCTACAATGTAGAAAATAGTAAAAATAAAGAAAAACCTTTGAATGACTAGGTGTGTCCAAACTTTTGACTGGTACTGAATACATTTAATTTGATTTATTATTTCTACTAATTCTCAAAAAAGAAATCTCTGCGTTGTTGGGAAAGGCCCTTAAGTAAGCATTTCACTGTTAGTCTGCAGCGTTTTGTTTATGAAATGACAAATACATTTGTTGAGATGTTCAAATTGCATAGGCAGGACTTTCCAGCCTTCAGTGGCTATCTCCTGCTTATTATATTCGCTGAAAGGCCTGTCACTTCTTGATGTAAATGTATTCGCAGCCACTTAAACTTGTCCCGGCATCATTCTTTGAAAAAACACAGAAGGTTGTATTTTGAATTCAATAGAAGAAAACAGAGGGCGAGAGAGACTGCCAGTCCCTTAACTTAAGTTCCTTAACTTCGATCTAAGTAGCATAATAAAAAAATCCCCATCAAACCTCGTTAATTTAAGCTAGGGATATCAGGGCTGCGTCTCAATCCACCGCATTCGTTTATGTCAGCTTTCCGCATCTGCGGTGGAAGGTGGCCGAGCTACAGTTGTATTTGTCAGACCTCGAGACGTCCCGAAAATCGGTATTTTCACGAAAATGTCTGTAGCATCCGAATGGTTAAGCCTACAAACTATTATGACCACTCTATGGAACACGATGGTGTTCTCCATTTTCCTGTACGACCCCAGGTATCAGGTGTCAGGTAACTCGTCTGAAGGAAACCCATACAAACAAATTGAAATATGGAGGTAGTTTTGTGTAATCTAAAATAAGGGGTTAAATATGTCCCAAAAAAAAAAAATATATATATATATATATACGGCATATCCTAGATATAGGACAGACACTTCAAAACCTTATTCCTTATTATTTATTATTTAGTCTTTTTTTCAATTTATGAATGTGTTATTCAGTGTGTTTCTAAGGCTAAGGCCAAATTCAATATTTAATCAAATAATATTTTTTATTTATTATTTTTTATAGCTAAAGGGGTCCTAAATTCTAAATCAAATAGCTAGATGATACATGGTATGACCATCTTAAAACAATTCCGTATGTTAGCTTTGTACTTTATAAATGTTTTGAGTGACCAGTGTAATTTCTCACAAAAATATGAGCCATTGGACATTCCTGATGCACCTGGTAAAAAGAACAAGCACACAACATAAGATGTTTCTGGAACTATATATACATGTGATTAATAAATGGTGAGCAAATGGTTTGTAAATGCCTTGGAAATACCTTATAAATGAGTTTATTATGGACACTTAAAACAGAGTGTTAACCTAGGATGTTGCTGGGCCCAGCACAGGCAGTGTGGTCCCCGGGTCTTCTGGTCCCAGTGATGCTCGTCTTAGAACATTGTATTTGTCTTAAACATGAGCTGGTTAAAAAAGGAGGAACATGTTTCATGGGTCACTGGTAAAGTAAAAGTAGAGATGCTGTACTATAGTTAGCTATGTTATGTGTCAGTAGCATTACTGCCTTTGTGTGTAAGTCACGGTGATGTGGGCTGGTGTGGCTGAAATGCCAGGGCAGATTTTTTGTCCAAGTCCATGTGTGTGTGTGTGTGTGTGTGTGTGATGCTCAGCGCTTCCCATTTGTGTGTGATAAAATGTAATAAGGGCAGATTAAAGGCCGGCTCGCACATTTCAAATGGACAGAGTTGACACAGAAATTTGATGGATTTAAAGGGATTTTTTTGTTTTGTTTTCTACCATTGATTGTCAGGCATTGTTGTGCCTTGTGCGTTGCAGCTCAGCAGATCTCTTATCTCAGGTAGATGGGGGAGCAGCAGGTGTGTGAGAGATCGTGGTGGTGGTGGGGGGGGGGCTGACTATGTCTGTGTTTCCAGACACTGCGGCAGGAGGCCAGACATTCACCTGAAAATACACAAATGACAACTTTCGTTCACCGAAAAAGCCATCCAAATTCAAATGTAATTTTATATTTTAATCTACTTTAGGGGAATGTAGTGCTTTAGACCAGGGCTTCCCAACCCTCTCCTGCCTCCCAGACATTTTGGTTTTAACACTCCTGCCTCCTTCACATTTTGGTTTTAACACTTAACTGGCACAACGTGATTCAATTATTCAACTAATCATTAATCCTTTGACTAATTGAATCAGGTGTGCCAGTTTTGGGTTAAAAAAAAATAAGGAGATGGTTCGGAAACCCTGATTTAGACAATATACGTGCAGCACTTTACACCAGTGTTTCCCATACTCACACCTCGGACCTCCAAGAGGTGCACATATTGGGGTTTTCCCTAGCACGACACAGATTATTCAAATAACTCATTAACAAGCTTTGGTTATTTGAATCAGCTGTGTAGTGCTGGGGCAAAAAACTAAATGTGCACCCAGGGGGGGGGGGGGGGGACCAGGACCGAGTTTAGGAAACTCTGCTTTAGACAATACAACCATGGCACCAAAATATACAGGGCCAAGTTTTCCCTTTTATGCTCAGGGCAGCAATGCCCAGGGATACACTTCACTGCAGTAAGTTGAACAGTGGAAAGACAGTATCTATCTCTTCCTGACCTGAGACATCGTTTCAACCATAGGTATGGGGATGGAGTATAGAGACACTGATGTCTGGACAGTGCATGACCATTAGCATGTCCACTGGTATGAACTTTGTGTGTGCCTAAGTATGTGTGTGTGTTTGTATGTGTACTGCATGTGTGAGTGCATGTCTATGTGCGTGTCATGTGCATTCTATCTGTGTACGTGCCTTCTAACGGCCCATGATGGTGTTCTAGCTGAGTACTACTCCCTCTTCCACCCCCTCTCCATTCCCCCATTCCTCCCTCCCTCCTCCCCACATCCACGGTTACCTCCCGTCTCACTCTGATCTGCAAATCACTTATTCGTAGTCGTTGCCACGGAAACGTGGTATCTTGCTGCCAGCTTGCTGGAGTTATTGAACCGCAACTGCCTGGGATAATTAGGATCTGTCTTGCAGGTTGGGTTTCAACTGGCTGGGACTTGAATGTGACCTACAGCTGGCCTGGCTGTGTCGCCACAGGCAAATGCTTTTAACCCATTGGTTGGTTGGCCAACAGCTACTTGGACCAATTAATGAATGTATCTTTTACCTGGCAAGGACATGCCCAGTCAGAGACTGTAGACCTAGTCACAGAGACTGCACACAGACCTGCACAAACACATTTACACACACACTCAAATACTGCATACTGGCTCCCTTGTGTCACTGCTGAAAGCGATCATGACAGAGGAAATTCTTTGTGTGTCCTCGAGTGCACTGCACTGCCCAACCAATGCATAGGTGGTCACATGGACCCAATCTGTGTAGTCATATTTCACACTGAGTGGTTATGATGTGAATTACTATGCCTGGATGTTGTGACTCATATGCATTCCCAGAATGGTCCTGTAATGTTTCTCCTCTAATCATTGTTAACATGATTAACATCCTTTTTCCCTTGTAATTTTTATGCTCTCACTAATTACCCCCCCCCCCCCCCTTCTCTCTATGTGTCTGCTCACTCACAGGTAAGACCAAATCACAGTCACTGTAACACTGGGGTCTGCCATTTGCCATCTCCAAATCTGTTACATTTGGAGAAATGAATCTCTGTGTTTTCATTTAAGTTTTTCCTGTTTTGGTACACATGGCGTATTGGCTCGCCATGAGTCAGTAGAAATGTCAGGCGTGCTGGCTGCTTCTCTAACTGACAGACAGATAGCCTGGAGCTGGGTAATTAGCCAGAGTCGTTTGGGGCTAGCTGGTAGCACTGCTCTGCAGATCTAGATTCCCACTGTGCAGAGGGAGACACCATACAACCTTTCAATCTGTCCTGTCCCACTGTAGTCACTTAAAACACTGGTGTATGTCCCTCCCCCTTTTTGTCTCTCTCCCTCTTTCTATTTTTTCTTGTTTCTCTTTTTCCATCTGCCTCTATTTCCCTCTCACTCTCTTTTTCTCTCTCTGCCTCCCTCTCTATTTCCCCAGACCGAAGAGGAGGAGGAGGTAGCGGAGGTGTAGGGGAGGGGGTGGCAGAAGGGAGGCTGTTCCTCAGACGGCGCAGAGCGCTCTCTTCTCGTCTCCCCTCATCATTGGTATGCAGTGACTGTTCCCCAGGCGACAGGGCCAATGGGTTGGGGCTAAACTGACTGCAGGAGAGTTAGGTCTACAAAGTAAATGAGAGGAGAGCAAGACAGCAGGTAAGGGTAATGAGAACAGGCAGAGAGAGGGAGGGAGGAGGACAAGAGAAAGGCGGAAGGGAAGCTAGATGTCCCAAGGGGCTTTGGGGGTGAGGCACCGCCTGACCCCTCACACTCCGTACACTGTCCAGGCCCACACACATACACACACACATATTAATGCTTAAACTCCCGACCAGATACATTATGTTCAAGTGCACATCATGTATCCAAAAAACAATAACATATCAGTTAGGCTAATGTTTTTTTTTTCAAGAGCTTTTATGACTATATAGTGATAATGTAATGTTTCTTGAGATGCGTGCATATGATTTCCTCAAATATTTGTATTTTATGTTATTCCATAAAACATAAATCTTTAAAAAATATATTTGAATATAGTTGTAAAGAAAGCAAATGATGGAATGCAAATAGTGTAAAATGTCATTACAAATAAATAAAAAAGTGTGAAAATAAACTGATGAATATTACACGTCTGTCTTATTTCTAGGGATCCCTACAGCCTACAGGATAAGTTAAACCCAGGTGATATATAAGAAACCCCACATAGTGTTATAACAATTTGATTTCCACTTCTCTAGTAAAGTTTTTATTCCCTGCTCATGTATTGGTTGAGTAGGCATTGGTTGGTGGAGGTGAATTAGCAACAAATACCCTAGGTTCACTGTGTGTGTGTGTGTATATGTATGTATGTATATATATCATAGCCAGACTGTGCTTGGGAGCACTGGGGCAGCACTGCATATATCATCCATCATTGGCCCAGGGGCTGCTGGTAAGGCAGCAGACAGCTCCTCGGCATTGACGACGGGAGCTGCATCCTAATTCTCCAACTCGGATCGCTCGGAACACTCACTCTCTACGCTCCTCCCCCGCCACCCAGGACGGAAAATCGTTAACCCTGCAATCTGGGAACAAAGCACAGAGCTTAGCCAGTCCAACAGAGCCTGCTGCTAGCGTCATCTCTATTACTCCTCATATTTAACAATGTCTTACAGATCACACACTCAATGAGAATTGTGTTGTTACTGAGGTGAAAGATAAGAATTTTAAAAATCAGTAATAAATGTGAAGCCATGGTCATAAACGTTCTTTAGATGGATTATTATTATACTGTATTGCATAAGTCATAAACTTCAAATTGTTGATAACATGCATATAGTCCAGATGTTCAAAGATACTCATAAGACGCTATTCAGCAATGGAGGGCCCTCTTTATACAAAGTTGTACAGTTAATTTGCCTTGGTATAGTATTCCTATACATGCAAGACAAGGGCCTTCTATGTATTACAAGACAAAAAAGGCAAACCTATGTTTACATTTATAGGCTACACACTTCAATGTGTCATGAACATGTCACATCGCGAGGTAACCAATTAATCAAATCATTCATGAATAACATGAAATCTCAAAATGTATCCTACTGTAGAAGTTCTGAAGCAGTTTGTTATAATTCATCTACCTCAAAGTATGCATGTAACATTAATGACATTATACAGTTCTTGTTCTTCAGGCTGTTAATACATTTTTATGAATAATTGTTTAATTTCTTTGATAAACAATTTCCATTTGAATTCTTCTCCCTGGCTCTCCACTGAGGATGGTGGACTCTTTAATTCCTTTGCTCGTGGTGGGTGAGAGAGAGTTAACAGAGCACTTCTGCAGTCTGTTTTTCTATCCCTGGAAAATCAGTTGAACCACAGCTCTGAAATGTTGTTCTGAACTCAAAAGACCCTCCTGAACTAGCAGGCTGGGGAATAAAATCCTGCTCCACACAAAGGCCACTTTGATTTCTGATGAGTAAAACAAACACCCTGCTTGTACATGTTATCAGAATCTGCTGACTGTTCTCTTATAGTTTTGCCCCCAAGGGATCTCACATAAAAAACAAGACATCAACAGCATATGGCCAAACACAAGCTTCTCACTGTTAGGAAAGTGGGATGCCTAGCCAGTTGTACAACTGAATGCCTTCAACTGAAATGTGTCTTCCGCATTTAACCCAACCCCTCTGAATCAGTGAGGTGCGGGGGGCTTACAGATTACACTTGAAAAATACATTTTACTCAACCAAAGCAAACAACTGTCAGAGGGATAAGTGTGTGTGTGCGTGCGTGCTCACAAGCAAACACATTCAAAGTACATTAACAGTACCAACACCTGGTCTATTCATAGACTTCAACTGCAATGTTGTATGAACATTTTACCTTTGACTTTGCATATCATCATTCAATGGAGTTCATGTTGACAATTCATGTTGAAACTATATTTTAAACCCCCAGGACTACTGCACCCCACATATTTGGTCCCTGGGATCATCAACTAAAGACGATTACTCTTTAAAGAGCTATAAACACACACAATTGGAGAAATAGGCATTTATCAAACAAAGACCTTCATGTGCCTCATTTGCACCAAAGCCATAGACACAGAGCCTTTAGATTCATTGCTATTTTGCAGAAGAAAATAAACTGCAACTCAGCTCACATAACAATGATGGTGGACAAGGCTTGCCGCGCACCACAGCCAGGCTTGTATGTGTGTGACTGCATTTGATGTGCTCTTGCCATGCGCTGTGAGCAGCAGCTTGTAGGAGCAGAATAGTTGGATATACAGATGTCTCCGTCCTTCACAGGCTCACAAGGCCTACTGTACACCCAGTCTGTGCTACTGGAGACAGGACACAACAGCAGTACTGTACACACATGCTGTAGGGTTCCGAGCAGATACTTACTATAGGCTATAGCAGTGTTTTGTTACACCAAGCGCTTGTGCTGGAGAGACTGGATGTAGATTGATATATATGACCATGCATTGAAGTGCTTTTTAGCGATGCCTTGACACATCATGTTTCATGTTCTGAACAAAAGGCCGAAGCCAAATTCCCTAAAAGACAACCTATGGTGATAGTTGCATTAATGGATAAGGGGCTATAAATGGCAGGGAAATGGGTTAGTGGACAGAGGGTTAATTCACTGTTGAAAATATATCAGGCTAATAACTTCGGAAATGAGAAAGTTGGGATCTTCCAAATTTGTAGTGATCAATACAATAGGGTTTTGGTGCAGTGCGCTATGTAGAATGTTCCCTCTTAAAAAGAGCTCTGGCGCCATCTTCTACAAGTTAAGTACACTGCACTCTGTTTTGACCAACTCTTGGCATTTGAATACCACACAATGGACACAATTACCTGATCAATGTTATTTTTTTAATCTTTTTTTTTTTACAAATTGTATATAACCCCAAATATATAAGACGAGCATTCATTAATTTAACCTTTATTTATACAGGCTAATCTCATTGAGAATTATATGCCTACAGTGTTAGGAAAGGGCAGTTTGGATTATTTTGTTTAGACATTGTACAATTCTTTTACAAGAGTTTTTCCATTTCATGATACATTTATGTCACAGATAGAGGATCTTAGGTCTTCGCACCTGTGCCATTATGGAGTCTGTGACAGTAGTACATTTTCTTCTTAGTTTGTGTTTTAAAAAAAGCATAATATTCAAGTCAAGTCATATTGGTGATGTACCTCCAACTGCAGTGCTGGAGTCCTGAAATAAATAGATGTTTATTTATTGTGGCCACTAGATGGCAGTGATCTAGCTTAAAGCCATTTACTAACCGTAGGCAACCAAGTTTGAATGAGACAATGCTCTGATAATAAGCTGATCGCTCCCAACCCATCCCAACCCAGTTGACTACTTTAAAATGGTGGAAGCCCTCAATGTCAATGCTAAAATGGCTTATATCCACCTACAGTCCTCTATCTAACTCTATAGTTTATGCACATCTCTACCATGAAATCTGCTATTTTGTTATTTACCTGGTAACTAATTATATAATTATATCTGATTGGCCAGCACTTTAATTGTATGGTACATTTCCCGACTACTTCGTGGATTAACCCTGCATTCATAACCAAGTTGGAATGTGGTATTTACCACATATGTTTGTGAAAAATTCACTTGAACGCCCCTCGAACTGTTAATTACTGGTGGGGAAACTCGTCTATCATCCCTGGGCTCCGAATTCTCCCACACGGTGACCTCTGATAAAACATTTATACAAAGCAATCTATTAATATGTTTATTGAACACTATAATTTGTTTGCGAGCATGATTGCAATAGTTTTAGTTTATGGTTGATTGAGCTTGTTTGGCAATAGCAATTCAACGTTTCTCAAAAGCATGTGTATACTACTTCACAACTGGAAATGATACCTTTCCACATGGATATCAATGCAGCATAATTTAAAGAAAACGCAATCAAATACCTTATTTACATAAGTATTCAGACCCTTTGCTAAGTATTCAGACCCTTTGCTATTGAGCTCAGGTGCATCCTGTTTCCTTTGATCATCCTTGAGATGTTCCTATATCTTGATTTGAGTCCACCTGTGGTAAATTCAATTGATTGGACATGATTTGGAAAGGCACACGCCTATCTATATAAGGTCCCACAGTTGACAGTGCATGTCAGAGGAAAAACCAAGGCATGAGGTCGAAGGAATTGTCCGTAGAGTGCCGAGACTGGATTGTGTCGAGGTGCAGATCTGGGGAAGGGTACCAAAACATTTCTTCACCATTGATGGTCCCCAAGAACACAGTGGCCTCAAGCATTATTTTACAGGTAGGCCATCAGTGTAAATAAGAATTTGTTCTTAACGGACTTGCCTTGTTAAATGTAAAATAAAATCTTTGGAACCACCAAGACTTCCTAGAGCTGGCCGCCCGGACAAACTAAGCAAACGGGGGAGAAGGGCCTTGGTCAGGGAGGTGACCAAGATCCCAATGGTCTCTCTGACAGAGCTCTAGAGTTCATCTGTGAGAGTTTCCCATGTCTGGAATACACTGCCATCAGACACACATAACTGCACCACCTATCACACTTTCACAAAATACTTGAAGACATGGCTAATGGTCAATCAGATTTGTGAACATGGTCCCTAGCTGTGTGTTGCCGCTTTCCATGTCTGGTGTCTGTAGCTTGTGAGGTGTGGAAACAATGTTGCTTTTATGAATTTTGTCTTGCTGCTTTTTGTTCTATGTTGCTATGTCTGTATGCTACGTCTTGCGTATCCTTTGTTGCTCTGTCTGTATGCTATGTCTTGCTTGTCCTATGTTGCTATTGTCTATATTGTAATTGTTTTTAATAACCTGCCCAGGGACTGCGGTTGAAAATTAGCTGGCTGGCTAAAACCGGCACTTTTACTGAAACGTTGATTAATGTGCACTGTCCCTGTAAAAATAAAATAAATTCAAACCTTCTAGAAGGACAACCATCTCTGCAGCACTCCACCAATTAGGCCTCTATGGTAGTGGCCAGACTGAAGCCACTCCTCATTAAAAGGCACATGACAGCCCACTAGGAGTTTGCCAAAAGGCACCTAAAGACTCTCAGACCATGAGAAACAAGATTCTCTGGTTTGATGGCCTGAATGCCAAGAGTCACGTCTGGAGGAAACCTGGCACCATTCCTACGGTGAAGCATGGTAGTGGCCGCATCATGTTTTGGGGATGTTTTCAGCAGCAGGGACTGGTAGACTAGTCAGGATCGAGGCAAAGGTGAACGGAGCAAAGTACAGAGAGATCCTTGATGAAACATGCTCCAGAGCGCTCAGGACCTCAGACTGGGGTGACGGTTCACCTCCCAACAAGACAACAACAATAAGCACACTGCCAAGACAACGCAGGAGTGGCTTCGGGACAAGTCTCTGAATGTACTTGTTTGCCCCAGCCAGAGCCCGGACTTGAACCCAATAAAACATCTCTGGAGAGACCCTAAAATATCTGTGCAGAAACGCTCCCCGTCCAACCTGACAGAGCTTGAGAGGATCTGCAGAGAAGAATGAGAGAAACTATCCCAATACATTTGTGCCAAGCTTGTAGCGTCATAACCAAGAAGACTTGAGGCTGTAATCGCTGCCAAAGTTGCTTCAACAAAGTACTAAGTCAATACTTATGTAAATGTAATATTTCAGAATACTGTGAGAATGGCCCATGTTCTGAAATCTGTCACTGTACATTTCAGAAGTGCTCAACAAATAGTTAAATTGACTACATCCATCCTAGCTCGCTCATTAATGTCTTAATCTAAATTACGGATCGCCTCCTATCCGCTCCGCCTCTTATGCTATAGTTTGTACATCTCAATTCTCAGTAGAAACTACATTTGTTTAAGTAAGTCAGCCATGTCAGCTATGTTTTTTTAAAGGCAGTAAATGAAACTGAATGTTTGAAACTGTTTCGCTGCCAGACAAGGCTCTGCTGATAGCCAGGTGTAGCAGTGGTAAGGATTCACTCCGTGGTGCTGAAAAGAAAGCTAGGCTGTTGGGACAGCTTAATGCGGACCCTAACAGTTTGCGGGCACTGATTGTCACCGTTATAGTGCAATTAATGTATTGTTTAGTGTTGTGTAGAGGCTTTGGTGGCATGCATCTAAAAAAAAATGTTTTAGTTTGCCCCACCAAGATTGACATGCCTAAATCACCACTGGGTAGAAGTAAATTAATCCACAAATATAATTTGACATATTATAAATGACTTTTCATTCATTTGATTATATAATATTGAAGGCCATTCAAAAACAGTGAGACATGATCCAGGAAGTAAGCAGGACTTTCATACCGTATTGATACAGGACGTTTGTCTAATCGTGTTCTATGTGGTTTGACCATTTAAGGCGTAAAATAAGTAGTTACATACTAATAGTTATCCTTGTCCAGTCAGTTCTTGCCCCTTCTAGAAAGTAATCAATCCACCTGTACAAGGACCCTCAATTTCATGGATGGTAGCTACACTTTCAAGGCTACTCCTTTTGGCTAGCCCACCCGCTGGTTCGGATCTTCCAGATGACACGTGTTGGAGAAAGAGATGGACGTTTGGACTGTATGGACTGATCTGGGACACAAGTCCTTTTAAAGTATTGCATGTAATGGTATCACAAGAACTGAACGACCGAACGCTGGAGCTGGCCGACCCAAAGTCATGTCAGAGGTAAGCAGCTGAAGAAGGTAAACGGTCTTGTACCCAGATTTGACTTAGCCTAGCTGTACAAATAGATGTAGAACTTCATTAACCAGGTGGTTCGAGGCCTGAATGCTGATGGGCTGAAAGTCGTGGTATATCAGACCATTTACCATGGGTTTATCAGACCATTTACCATGGGTATGACACAAAAATACTATTTACTGGTCTAATTATGTTGTTAACCTGTTTATAATAGCAACATTGGTGGTATATGGCCAATATACCACGGCTAAGGGCTGTATCCAGGCACCCTGCGTTTCGTCTTGTATAAGAACAGCCCTTAGCGTGGCCATATTTTTATTTAAACTTTATTTAACTAGGCAAGTCAGATAAGAACAAATTCTTATTTACAATGACAGCCTACCGGGGAGTGGTTTAACTGCCTTGTTCAGGTGCAGAACAATAGATTTTTACCTTGTCAGCTCGAGGATTCAATCCAACAATCTTTCAGTTACTGGCCCAACGCTCTAATCACAAGGCCACCTGCTGCCCCTAACCACACCTCCTCGGGCCTTATTGCTTAATTATACCAGCAGGTGGTAGCAATGCAGCACCCTCTTCAACCCATAGACCACAGTGCTCATCAACTGTTCATAAATAAAACCTATGGTCCATAAATGACAAGCAACTTTTACAAGATGTCATTTGTATTTTGGGTCCTGGATGCTGATCGGCTGAAATGTGTGGTTTGTTTATCTAGCCTGGTCATCTGTTACTGGGCTTTGTGGATCTCCATTATCATCTGGGTTTAAGGTGGCCAGCCATTCAGTGGCAACCCATCAATCAAGGCAGGTGGGGCACCTGTTTAGCAAAAATAATTATATATATATATATCTAAAAAAAATGCGATGCCTGTTTTGCATGTTATTTTGGTATTATTATGTGTCACATCAGTTTGCAAACAATGTAAAAAAAAAATTGAGTTAATAAATCCATATACAATCATGGTCTCTTTTTTGCTTTTCTGGGTAAGGCAGCTCCAAAATGCAGGTGTTTCAGCCCATGAAGCCTAACCATCATTATAATGCCAAGTGGCCTTGCTAAATAGTGAAACTCAGCACAAATGCAAGAACGACATTATAATGAATATGGTGATATGACAGCAATCAAAAATGGTAAATTATTGTCAGCTTGTGTTTGAGTCTTCAGGCAATGGCATCAGCTGGATTTCATTTAGCTGCTCTCTTGTCCTAACAGTTGACACAATTTTCATAACTTTCACTTGCTTAACACACTTTGACATACCTTTGTTTGGTTGTAAAATGTAATAGCCTCTGGCTTTCTCTTTGTGTCCTTTTGGTGTTCTCTTTATTTTGTCCCATTGTCTTATCATTCTTCAGTACCGTTGTGGAATAGCTGTGCAGGTGCCTTATTTTGCGCAAAGGGAGGGAGCTCGTGTCTTACTTTGTTCATGGTGCCTGCCAGACTTGTTTTGTTGCAAGCAACTTGTTCACCAAGGACTGTGAATTGAAGAAATTGTCCATGGTGACATTTCTACCCTTGCCAACGTAAGGGGAGACTCAAATGATGTCAGTTAGCCTATCAGAAGTTTCTAAACCATTACATAATTTTCTGGAATTTTACCAAGCTGTCAACTTAACGCATGTAAACTTTTGACCCACTGGAATTGTGATACAGTGACATAATCTGTGTGTAAACAATTGTTGGAAAAATGACGTGTCATGCACAAAGTAGATGTCCTTAACCGACTTGCCAAAACTATAGTTTGTTAACAAGAAATTTGTGGAGTGGTTGAAAAACGAGTTTTAATTATTCCAACCTAAGTGTGTGTAAATTTCCGACTTCAGCTGTAGAACGCTTGTTGATTTCTGAGCATTCTTATATCTCCTAGATATAGGACAGACACCTCAGCCTTATTCCTTATGATTTGTTTTTAAAGATCTGTTTTGCCATTTTTTGTGTGTATTCAATGCATTTCTATGGGCTATAGCAGGCCAAATTCAATATTTTATCATATAATTTGTAAATCATTTTTATATATACCTACAGGGCTCCTCAAATTGAAAATCAAATAGCTAAATGATCCATGGTACGCCCATCTTAAAACAATTCCACATGTTAGCTTTGTAGAAATATCCAGTGCACCCCTTGACCTTTTCCACATTTTGTTACGTTAACGCCTTACTGACAAAGCAAATACATGTTTGTAGAAATTTTATCAAATGTGTAAAATAAACAAAAACAGAAATGTCACAAATACATTAGAATTCAGACCCTTTACTCACTACTTTGTTGAAGCACCTTTGGCAGCGATTACAGCCTTGAGTCTTCTTGGGTATGATGCTACAAGCTTGGCACACCTGTATTTGTGGAGTTTCTCCCATTCTTCTCTGCAGATCCTCTCAAGCTCTGTCAGGTTGGATGGGGAGAGTTGTTCCAAAGCCACTCCTGTGTTGTCTTGGCTCTGTGTTTAGGGTCGTTGTCCTGTTGGAAGGTGAACCTTCGCCCCAGTCTGAGATCCTGAGTGCTCTTGAGCAAATTTCATCAAGGATCTCTCTGTACTTTGCTCCGTTCATCTTTTCCTCGACCCTGACTAGCCTCCCAGTCCCTGTCGTTGAAAAACATCCCCACAGCATGATGCGGCCACCACTATGCTTCACCGTAGGGATGTTGCCAGGTTTCCTCCAGATTCAGGCCAAAGAAATCTTGGTTTCATCAGACCAGAGAATCTAGTTTCTCATGGTCTGAGAGTCCTTTAAGTCCCTTTTGGCAAACTCCAAGCATGCTGTCATGTGCCTTTTACTGAGGAGTGGCTTCCGTCTGGCCACTCTACCATATAGGCCTGATTGGCGGAGTGCTGCAGAGATGGTTGTCCTTCTGGAAGGTTCTCCCATCTTCAGAGGTACTCTAGAGCTCTGTCAGAGTGAACATCAGGTTCTTGGTTACCTTCCTGACCAAGGCCTTTCTCCCCCGATTGCTTAGTTTGTCTGGGCGGCCAGCTCTAGGAAGTCTTGGTGGTTCCAAAGATTTTATTTTATTTCACTAGGCAAGTCAGTTAAGAACAAATTATTATTTACAATGACGGCCTACCTGTAAAAGAATGCTCGAGGCCACTGTGTTCTTGGGGACCGTCAATGGTGAAGAAATGTTTTGGTACCCTTCCCCAGATCTGCACCTCGACACAATCCAGTCTCGGAGCTCTACGGACAATTCCTTTGACCTCATGCCCTGGTTTTTCCTCTGACATTCACTGTCAACTGTGGGACCTTATATAGATAGGCGTGTGCCTTTCCAAATCATGTCCAATCAATTGAATTTACCACAGGTGGACTCAATTCAAGATATGGAAACATCTCAAGGATGATCAAAGGAAACAGGATGCACCTGAGCTCAATAGCAAAGGGTTTGAATACTTATGTAAATAAGGTATTTCTGTTTTTTGGTTTTATACATTTGGAAAAATGTATATAAACCTGTTTTCGCTTTGTCATTATGAGGTATTGTGTGAAGATTGATGATGAAAAAAAGTAATTTAATACATTTTAATATAAGGTTGTAACGTAACAAAATGTGGAAAAAGTGAAGGGGTCCAAATACTTTCCAAATGCACCGTATACCATATACAGTAGGTGTGACAATATTAGACAGTTAAAAGTGGATATGGAGCAACTCATGGGTCAGACAGCCTGTTCCATCAGCCAAGTACATCCCCTAATAAAGAGACTGAGGATCCATTCTGGAGAGCGGAGGCCCATTGTGTTTGAGCCAAAATGTTCTGTTACTTTCCCTGGTAAGCTACAGAGCCAGTCTCAGTTCATTTAGATTAAACATCTCAGATGCCTCACAGTGCACACAGAGGGAAAAAAAAGGTCTACTGGGTTCAGCACACACAATTACTCTGTCATGGATGGATGTCATCCACTCCACTGTCTAGTTGTGCTCGTCAAGCTTGATTGCCTATTCTCATGTTTTCTGGCCATGTTTTCTTTTTCATGGCCAATAAAGCATTAGGGAAAAGGGATTTGAATGGGAATTGTAGTTTCCATCGCTATGGTTTACAAATGCCATGCTCATTTTATTTTGTTGTAAAAGTGATACATTTTGTTGTCATCCATCTGTCTATTGAGATGAGAATTTAAATGAAGTAATTAACAATCAGTGCATTCTATTCCAATTAGGATGTCTGATATCCTCTTGCTTTCCACTGTAGTCCACGGCGCCTCTGGTTTTCCCCTCTGGCTAGGACCTTTTCAAGGTTGTCATGTAATGGAATGATTGGCTGGTTCAATCGAATGAAACACCTTTTCATAGCCACAGAATGTGGTGACTAAACAGAATGGTTGCCAATGTGTTCTGGAAAGGTCAAGGTCACTATTAGTTAGGATTCAACTCTTTACTCTTTCTTTCATGCACTTTGTTAAAACGTGACAAAAAGTAACCTTTTCCAAGGAAACTATAACTGTGCATATAAAAATCTAACAACCACGTTGTAAAAAATATTCAGTAGATTCGGGGTGTTCATCAGGATGTTCATCAGGATGTTAAAGGCAAACTAGAAGGCAGCAAGTTTGAGTTTGAAGAGCCTTTTATCTTGACATTTCTAAAGAAAATGTTTAAATGCAGAACGGCAACATGTTTCGGCACAGCTCATTTTAGCACGGGGCCTTCATCTGTTAACTTTTCCTTTCTACATAAAGGGGCTTGAATAAAGAGAGGCTATAATTCAGAAGGATTAATATACAGCTTTGAGAGAACACAAAGTCTGAATATCTTACAGGAAGCACTCTGGCTGTCGTTAATGGCTGGAGATGGTGGAGTAGATAAAAATTCTGTTTTGATTCTATGGTGATGTGAATGTTAAATGACTATTAGAAGGCAGGTGTAATTCTAACTTTGATTTGAATGCTCTCATAACTCACTCATTTTCAGAGGTCACAGAAAACCCTCACCTCTGGTTTATCTTTTCCAGACGTGGGCGGTAAAACGGGAACATTCGTTCACTCATGCCCCATTAGCAGATGAAGTAAATTTAGCGGCGGTACTAAAGGCAAGGAAAAGCATGGTGGCAATATACATTTATAGGAGTAATAACAACTGTGACGGGTGTGAAGAGAGGGTTTCAGTGAAGCTCACCTCTGAGGGAAAAAAAGGATTCTCTTACTTCTGCCTGGTTCTGTTGCCTTCATTGGGATTTCAGTTTTTGTTCATATCAGGAAAATAATTGTTTCTTACCCATAGAGGTCTGGCTTGAATGTTCTTAGAGAAGTGTGACTTGTACTGATACCTCATGAACAGAGAAATATGTTTGGGTTGGGCAATTGCAACATAACAGAATGATGCTGAGATGCCTATTTTTCACTTTAAAAGTTCTGTCAAACAAAAAACGCTGATTGAAAAGTTAAACAAACCACACAACTCTATGCACAAGGACGACTTTTAACAATTTCCACTGAAAGTTTTACAAAAGCACATTTACCTGAAGAACATTTCAGATGCAAAGTTTGGTAACAGAATGACGGCAAAAACAGCATTCTGTTACCAAACTTTGCATCTCCACTGCTCTTCAAGTAAATGTGTTTTTGTAGTGTTCAGTAGAATTTATTAAAAGTAGTTCTTCCTTGTACATAGTTCTATGGTTTGAATTTGCAATCATTGGTGTTTGTTTGACATACATTTTTAAAGTGAAAAATCTGAATCTCAACATCATTCTGTTACCGTGGTATTGACCGGTTCTTTTGCATAGTGTCAGGTCCAGAACAAAGAGTTGAGCTCTTACATCCATAAAATGGAGCCTAAATGTTGGTGATGAGGTTGTGATTATTGATCAATCCTCCCTCTCTTCTCTTATGACATGTGTGGGGAGTAATATAAGCGTTATTGGACACCTTGTCCTGAGATTTAAACTTTGAGTGACTAATGACAGTCATAATAGATGTTGAGCCTGTCACCATCAGGGCCCCCATGGCAGCAACGATTGCCCCATTCAAAGATGACAAATGTCCTATGCAGCCAACCTGCTTTCAGCATGAGTTGCTTATGCAGTAGGTAAGAATTTGAACTGTTTTCATTTGAATAGCAGAAGATTGTTTGAATGCACTGTGCTGTATTCTCTCAGTGAAAGCTGCTCATCCAGATGTGTTATCATGAAAGTAGTTGATCAACAATCTACTGAATCTGGATGGTGATACTCAGTCTGTGTCCTTTATCGTCTATCTCCTCTCCCTCTTCCCAGAAAGATAAATCAGTATGTTTGCAGCACAAAGATAACCCACACATATAGACTAAATAATAAAACTGTCTAACGTGTTCTGAAGCAACAAAGATTCAGAACACGTTAGACAGCTTTATTATTTTGTCCATATGTGTGGGTTATCTTTGTGCTGCAAACATACTGATTTATCTTTCTGGGGAGAGGAAGAGGGAGAGGAGATAGACAATAAAGGACAAAGGTGGGATTCCACTGGAATATTGGCAATCCATAGACAACACAACAGTCTGTGTCTCATTTGCCTCAGGACAGTTGTAACCAACCTATTGTAACTTTGCTGCTCTGCATTTCACCCAGGAGAATGTTTATGATTTGAAAAAGGGCCTGTTGAGCCAAAAGAGGGTTGTATGAATACGTGATGAGAATTAGCCGTGTCTGAGTTACTGTGTGTGAACGCATACGGCTGAGTTAGAATTGATACCAACTGGCTGCTAAAGTTTTTTGTTGGCTGAGTGGGCTGGCACTTAGGTTCCCCCAAGCTCAGTTTTCTTATTTTTCTACCTTGGTGCTGAAATAATGGGCATTGTGGAAGTGAATGTAAATGCTGTACTGTAGACCCACTGAGTTACTAATGATGAATGGAGTTAGCACACTGATACAACTAGTACACCATATTCACTGGCAACTCCAGCTAGCTGTATAAGTAAAGATATCAGAATGAATACTGAGTGAGACTGAACACTTTAATGGAAAACCATGTATTGTGAAAAGCTGGGGAGAGAAGTCAGGAAGCAGAATAAAACAACATCAATTTGCCATGAAAAGTAAACTTCTTTATCCTCAATGTGGGAAACAGAAGGAAATGCTCTCTCTGGCTGTGGAGAAAGGGATTGGGAAGCATTGTCACCATGCTGACTGTTTCTGTGGGTTTTACTGTCACATGTTATTTGGCAGATGGAGTCGCCTGTTTGGTGCGTCAATTCAACACAGACACCCTGTCAGTACAAAAAAAACTATTTGGCAGGCTACCACACAGGGGTCCCATATGCCTCTGCTTCACTATTTCAGCTTTCGTTTGAACCCTAGTATTCACACTGTAAAGTGTTGCTGAGAGAACATATTGAGAGAGAGAGAGAGAGAGAGAGAGAACAGTGAGATGACAGACCTGTTCCAGTAGCTAAGGCAATCAACATGATGGGCCAACTTCACACTTGTCACTCTGGACGTAGCAATTAAGAGCCGTCAGAGTTTCATCAGGAAAAGACCCTTTGGATATCATTCATTACAGTTCTTCACTCTGCACCTCTAATGAACATCCCCCTGAGAAATGCTTCTCATACTTTGCTCTTTTCAAAAGATGCATCATTTATTAGACTTACCCTGAGCAACTTTCCTTCAAATGCTTTTCTGAAAGTTGTAGAGTATCATTAATCCAAAACCGTTGACTTTCTAGTCGGCAGTGCTCTTAACTGTTGACTTGATTTTACAGTCCAATAGTTTTTATTTATTTTGGATGAAACAAATAAACTACACCTCTGAAAAATACATTTAAAAGAACATTGAGAGCAATGCATTGACTATATTTTAATGAGCTAGTTACACTATAGTCGTCACCCTTGTGCCAGGGTATGAGACGATGAATAATGACAATGAGTTACAGACTCAGCCTTTTGACAGATGGGTTAATGGTATTATTGAGGGTTTTGATAGGGAGTGGCTCTTCTCAGTGGCTTAGGGCCCACATCACTATGTAAATAGTTAATCATCTCATTTAAACTATAGGGTCCAATGATTTTATTTGTTATGTTGTCTTTGTGTGAAATTCAATGGCAGACATCCAGAGAGTCACACCTTATTTATTTTCTAATGAATCTGTGTTTGTTTTGTTCCACCACTATGCCTCTGCTGTCGTTTGTCTGTGCATGGATCCAGCTTTTAGATTTATTAATTTGACACATTTTTTGTTAGGCATTTTATAATATAATGTCCAGATTGTCTGTTTATCTTTCCAATGTGTTGACTTGTTGTTTGCTGTCACAGACTGAACAATAGGCATGCAATTAAAATGATAATTTGGGAAACTGCATTCAAGTGTAAGTATTCTATTCTCACGAGGTAGCCTACACTCTCCCTGATAAACATTAGAAACCTATTTGACCAAGATTCACAGCCACAATTTGAACAAGATATGGTACAGAACGTGATGCAAAAGGCCTGTTCACAATCTAATGTCACTTTAGGTCTCAGAGAGATGGAACGCACTTAAACATACAAACCACCAGGAATACATTTGTAGAATTGCCTGTATATGACCGAACACCAGCAGTAATGAAAAAGCTGACAATAGAGCTAAACATATGGAGATTTAATTGGCATAGGTCCATTACAACGATCCGATTGACATTGTTGAATGGCACATTTTCTGTTTAACTGCCCTCTACCAGTAAAACTGATATTAAACATTACAAAAATCCCAAACAAATAGAAATAACCCAAAGATTCCATTTAAAGCTAAAAGCCTCAGTGCCTACAATGCTTGATTGAATTGTTTTTGCAGACAGGCACTTGCTCCATACTCCCAACGCCTGCAGTGAAAAGGGGGATGTTTCCCTTTTCTTCCAATAGAGAGAGTCTGGCTCTTGCCCTGAGACCTTTCAGCAGGAGCTGTAATATTCAGCCATGTTTTCATCCCGGTGACACTGACAGTTTACACTGACGTTTAACTCCATGTTACTACACTCTCGGCAGCCACTCACAGTGGGTTGGACATGTCAAGTGTGTCAAACAATTACCCATTGGTGTGTTCATACAGTCACTTTCCCTCTGAGTCACTCTTCTGAAAATGTTCTGTAGCTGACAGAATTCTCCAACACATGTAAAAACCTTTCACCCAACCATACTAATGACTAGACTGGACTACTACCTTTGGAGTGGTGGCAGAGATTACACCTTCCCCCTCCCCTTTATTTGTTGACGTGTCCTTTTGGACTCCAGTTTGGATCAGCTGAGGAGGATCACCTGGGTATGTAGTCATGCGGCAGGCCGCTGTAGTTCCTATCCCTCAGGGCCTGGTCCACTGTGTGGATGTAGGAGTCAATGGTGCTCCTCAACTCTGCTGTGAAGGGGTCGAAGGAGGGCCGCTGGGCCCTACCAGAGCGTTTGAAGTGACCGTCCTGGTTGCTCTGGGCACACATCAGCCTCTCCTCCGTTATGGTGGCGTTGAGGAAGGAGGTAAGGAGGCGGAGCTGGGGAAAGAGTGCCCTCTGCAGGTCCTCGTAGTGCACCACCAGCAGGCGACGGCCAAACTGTAGCCAGCTCAGAGCGTGGGACGCCCACCAGGGGGCATAGCTTTCAACAAATTCTGGCCACTCTGAGGTAAACAGAGGAGAGAAGAAACTGAGGTATCTGATCAGTGTGTGCTGTGCACAGACATGGCTGACATCTCCCGTTCAGTTTACCGGTATACAGCGATATGGCAGCTGAATATTTGTCACCATTTATGAACATCTGTTTGAAACAGACTTTTGATCAATAGCTGACCAATATATCTTTGTTGGTTTATGTGTTTTGCATGCCTTAATGGTTTGTGCATGCCTTAGTTGGCACATAACCCCCAGTCCATTTCCCAAACCACTGAGCTGTGATTGTTGTGTTACCTTTGCTCCTCCACTGTTTGTCTGTGGCATAGCCAAGGTGTCCGGCACACTTCCTGTTGAACTCTGCCATGAGGGAACGGTAGGGGTTACGGATCAGTAAGATGGCAGAGTCAAACATCTCGATCTCTCTCTGCCCACTCTCATGGGTCTTCACACAGATGCTACGCCCACTCTTCCAGTAGTCCTTCTCCCCTTTGAAACCTGTTAGAAAACCCCAGATACACAAGAAGATCAAACCTCCGCAAGGCCATGTGTCACAAAGCACTAAAGGTCCAGATCAAGTTACTGTCATAGATATTTGTAAGTACTGTACAAGTACATACATTAGAGAAATTCTATGAGAGCCCACGGTTTAGAAAATGGTAGCGTGTGCTTGAAAATGATACAATGATATATTCCAGGAGAGAAACATCAATCATTCCTGGTATATGTTATTATTATCCATCACAACACCTGAGCTGTGTTCACATTCAGCCTCACCTCTGTTGTAAAGTGTGCCATCAAAGTAGAAGCTGCCAGTGTAGTAGCCCGTCACGAGCTCGATCAGGTGGCGTACCCAGGTGTTGCCAGCTCCGGGGAAGCTGGAGAGAGCCACCAGGGAGGTGGACCTCTCAGGTAGAAACATCCTCTCTTTGCACCTGGAGTCTGAATGAGGCAGAAACATCAGGGTTGAACATCGCCATAGACACAGGCCATTGATATATCTTTGAGCTACTGTATTGAAGCATGCTGTTGCTAAGAGTTTAAATTACAGTAAAGTATAAAGCCTGAATATTTGGCAGTATGTTGTTTTTATGGTTTAAATCTTGGACTGTAGTATAAGTGAAACTGAAGGTTATTCAAGACTCTCACCAAGCACAGGTGTCTGGTAGACCTGGTAGTAGTATGGGTCCGCCCGGGATGTGGAGGCAACAGTGTGTGCTGTGCCGTTGGTCTCCAGACATGGCTGGTCTGGTGGCAGACGTTGGTTCAGTCTAAACAGAGATGAGGCCCAGGCACAGTAACAGTGTGGGTTCCTCAACACAGCCAGTGGGAACTCCTGCAATACCGAACCAGGACCATTAAAAACATCAGAGGCATAACTTCAAGCAGTAATTTACAGTTCAAGGAATATGACTGGGCACTCATTCCTCCTCTGGTGGATTGGATGTGATTTCACCCTTGGGTAACATGATGGGTGGGTTATATAAGATGTCTGAACCACCCCTGTCCTATTTCCTTTGATTCCTTTTTTTTCCCAAGTTCAGATATTTTTTGCACAAGTTGTCCTAGTTTTTCTATTCAACATAGTATAGCCCCCACCACCCCACACTATATGGAGTTACAATTTCTATGGAGGCTGACTCTGACAGTGCTCTTTGTTTATTGACACAGGGAGTTACACAAATGTGAAAACACACAAAGCACAAAAGTGTACACACACACACACACACACAGTGAATAGGCTAAATCAAATTCAATATTATCTCCCAGCCAGTTGTGTGTAGAGCAGAGTAAAGTAGAGCAGAGGACCCTACTGATGCACCCAGACTGTGTGAAGGACTGATTACAGCACCCATCTATTTCTCATTAGAGGGACATTTAACCTTAAACAGTCAAATGGTGTTCCAGTAGCTTCATCACAGAGCCACGCCATTCTAATCTACCATCTGAGGAGAGCAGAAACAGCGCATGATCCATGATACCTCACCCCTGGGTCTGTGTGAGGAAGACTTTGGTCTGGGCTGGTGGTGAAGATTGAATAAATGCTTCAGTGGTTTTCAGGGTTTCTTGCTGGGAACAGAATCAAACCTTATCTGTGCAGGTCTCGATGCAGGACTGTGACGTGGAGTTTGACTGGAGGGAGTAGACAGGGAAGACGATGGTGATGTTTTTGGGCAACTTGAAGCAGCCACTGTAGCGGACGTTTCTGACTGTAGAACAGAGGTATGCAGACATCAGGCCACAGCGTATAAACATAACTAAATATATTCCATGTATTTTCTCTTTATGAGCTGCAATGTTGATCAATGCAAACATATTAGTCTTACACTGCCAAGCTTAAATCAAATGTTGCCCATAGAAATCGACCTATTATCTACTTACCCTAGATGAGAACTGACTAAACTGCATAGTGGCTACGGCTCATATAGTGTATGCATTAGTATAGCACTGGTCTCTCGTGACACTTTTGGCCAGGACACATGTGAAGTGCTTCTGGGTTCAGAGATTAGTCAAGCACATTACAGCCGCTCAGTCAGCCAGTGCTCTATACCAGGTTCCGTGTACTCACATTTCCTCTGTCCTGGGAGCTGTTCCTCCACCTTGTAGATGGAGAGGCGCCCCACGCCCCCACAGGGTGCTCCCCTCTCCCCCCTCTCCCCTCTGCAGCCCAGGCTACAGTCCTCCTCCTGGGCCTGCGGGCTGCTGATGCGGTTACCACAGTGACACTCTGCTCCGTACTCCAGACCTGCGAACCGGTAACCACTGCAGAGAGAGGGAGACATAAACCACTGGCTCACCTCAGTGCCTTAGCCCAGGGCTATCTTTAATCACAGGCTGTCATTAATCCCATGCTATCCTTAGCCTTGTTCTATCTTTAATCACAGGCTATCATTTTTCCAGGGCTATCTTTAATCACAGGCTATCATTAGCCCAGGGCTATCTTTAATCACAGGCTATCAGTAGCCCAGGGCTATCTTTAATCACGGCTATCATTAGCCTTGGGCTACCTTGTTCCATAGGACACCAGATTGCATAACCCCAGGCCAGCGTGTCAATAAATACTAGACATTTTAATTGAATCAATCAGGGCAGGCAGCAGTGAAGCCCAGCGTTAATTTCTCTGTGGTGCTGGCTGGTAACAGTTTTCACTGTTGACAAGATCACAGTAATAGTTCTGGGTGGATGATGGGGGTCCTTTATCCCAAGGGCTATATGAGTCATCGTACTTTAAGTCTCTTTATCCTCTCTCTTTGGAAAGAGAGGAGATATCCAAAATGACCTTTTAGCATTTGCTTTGAGCCCTACCATAAACAGGCTTATGATTCTGGCTGAATATCCTCCCAGCAGTCCACATGGTCTGATTATATTTGCATTGGATATTTGTTTTCGTGGCAATCATTTCCTGCTTCTAGACTTCCTGTGAAATAAGGCCCTGTTAAATGTTTTGTCATAAATTGATTTATTCAGTTTTGTACTGAATTTGAATGATTACTAACACCCCCTAATACCCACTATCTCATTCTGCATCTCTAACACAGATCTGGCCCTCCACTACACACCACCACCATCCTGCCACCTGGCTCCCCATTGAAACACAGGACCTATTCATCCCAGTGACTGAGACAGAATAATTAACCAAATAGCAGCAGCTCACCATGGTTCCTCTAGACTCATTACCTTTCTGAGCAGGTGTCTTGACACAAAGAGCTGGTCATTTTGCGCAGATCATACAGCATGGTTCCCCCCAGGGCTCGTTCATTGGCATCATGCATGAAGCAGCCCATGTAGGTCCCTTGCCATGTAAAAATAAAACAGTAAATGAAAAGCCATATTACAAATCCATTCGTACAACAATATACAATATGAATTGTTTAGTACAACACACTATTGAGCAGAGGTAACACAGATTTTCAGCAGATTTGAGCCTGTCAGTCCTGTCATTAAGCCTGGAACAAATACAATTTCAACCCAGATCTGGTATGCAGTCAGCAGTTAAACAACAGACATGTTGGCATTCAAAGTAAATTATGTTGCATTAGGTAGGTGGTACCTTTGTGCCTTTTATTGCGTTGTAGAGGACCTCTCTGCTCCTGCGTGTCTGGCATGAGACCGTGGAACCAGCGGTGGTGCAGGTGTTGGACCCCCAGGTGTCGGGACGTGGGCCAGTGTCTCCCCGTCTTGATGCCCCCTCCACCACCCAACACACCCTGGTTGGCTGCCCATCTGGAGCGCGCCCTCAGGCCCAGGCCGGGGGAGGCCCTCACGGCTGTGGGAGGTGCTGGCAGTGCCATGAGAGAAGGGAGACTGGCGTCGCCTGGTGGCTGAGCGGTCTTTAGGGTCAGGCTGGAGCGCTGCAGCAGCAGGATGCTCCCCGCCATCAGGTAGGCGATCCCCAGGAAGAGGAGGAGCATCTGAGCTCGCCGCAGGAAGCAACGCAGCCTGTAGAGGGCCGTGGCCATCCCCACTGTTCAGCTGGTGGCTCTTTGACCCTTAGTGAGCCACCATTCCAGAGAGAAGGGTGAGGGTTAAAACCTCATTATAACCTTCCCAAGGCCCCATCAGTCCAGTCACACAGTAGGTAGGCTACCTGGCTGCAGTCTTAGATGGTTAATGACTCTTTGTGGTTCATAGCCATGCCTTTGGACTGGTAACCAAAAGGACCACTGTGTAATCAGGTCCCTCAGATGTGTCACAGCAGCGCCAGACTTTACAGTAATCTCCAAGGGAACAGAACAGCTAGCAAGCCCTGGAAGCAAGTAGTTTCTTGGAAAAACCTAGGGCAACAAAATAAAAGCAAGCAAGTCAGATGTAAATTGGCAGAACATATTTCTCTGTGTATATGACCTCTGTAGAATATAGGAGGGAAACGTATATAGCTCGGGGGATTAGATCCATAGTTCATGTTGACATATTTTTGTTTCTGTTCTAGAGCACTGAGCATAAAGTTATTTCAGCTCATGTTGACATATAGGATTGTGTTTCTGTTCTAGAGCAATGAGCATTAAGTAATTTCCCTTGGTCTTTCTTTGTTTGTCTTTCCTCTGAACCTGGTGTGATACTATATCTGGTGTTAATGGGTGTGTGGGAAGAGGCTATCTTCCAGTTAGCTACAGCACATCCTTAGTTTCTCTGTGTTTCGCTTGTCTTTGCTTCGGAAATCTCCACCATTCTGCCTCAATTACACTGGCAGCATGACAGCATCACAGCACCATCTGTATTATGTTGTTGTTTCCCTGACTTTAATCAGTGTGTTGGTACGTTTGTAAAGCTCCACACTGACTTGTGTTTGTGATTGGGCTTTGTGAACCATCTTTTGATGATCTGTACCATAACAAACCAATTACGTTCAAGCGGCAACTCAGATCCAGACATAGAAATTAGTGCTCTTCAATTGGACAAGTTCTCTCTCTAATTCTGGAGTAGTAGGGTAGTGGAGAAATGCCAGGTAGTGCATGACAGGCAAGAGATGAAAGCCACTAACAGTCCCACCCACTGGGCACAGATATCATAAGTATAGTTTTGATTTACATTAGGCTGTATTCACTAACGTGAATTCAATGTGAAATCAACAAAAAAGTTCATCATGTAATTGGATTTAAGTTGGATGAAACAATCTAATCAGTTTTCCACGTTGATTCAAAGAGTCACATGCTTTTTAAAAAACTTTAACAACGTGGAAACAATGTCGATTCAACCAGTTTTGCCCAGTGGGATGCAACCATCACTAAACCGTCTGCACAAAGACAGCAGCCAGACCATAATGTAATATTACAGAATTATGGCCATGACGCTTCCTTTTAGGACTTTTTTTTGCCACCAATTCCAATAGTATAACTTTTCTACTGTTTCGACCTTATCAGGCTACCTCTTCTTGGGGATCTTGTTCATAATATTAGGCTACCAACCAAGAGAAGCAACAGTTTGCACATACACTATGCTCCCACCACATAGCACATCATTTGTTTCTAGTGTTTCATGAACCGACAACTTCTCTAACTGATCAAAATTTCTAATGATTTCTAGAAGTAGTCTATAGATTAGCAACATTTTCGAAAATAATGCCCGCTGTCAAATAATAAACTATGATTTTTGTCAGCGTTAATCTAACTGTGTAATGTATAAGGCATAATAACATATCACGCAATGGAGGATCAAAACAAGTTGCAAAGCGCACATTTACTCAATAATGCATAATCAGTGTTATAAAATACAAATCTGAATACCGTTTAGCCTACCTTGGATGTCGACGGTTCGAGACTGCGTGTTATCATACAGAACGCTATCAGATTCAGGGTCGAATCTCTCTCCCACGTATTCTGAAATCTAAAATATCCTATTTTATATCCAAAACCAGTGAAGCCACGTTTGTATTGTTACGTTTAAGAATCGTCTCCCCGCTCCTCGTCTTTCTCCACTCTCTTTCCCTCTCCATGGAAGAGCAGATCGTTACAAAACTAGATGGCAGTGAGGGAGCATACACATTTGCATTGGCGATCCCCGACGCGTCACGAGTCCGCCGTCCTTGTTTATGGGAGACGCGTCCCCCAGTGGCCGTGAACCACTATGGTATGCTATGATCCCTTGGCTAACAGTTACTGTAGAAAGCTGCATACATGTTGCCTGCGTCAACACATGTATGAAGTTCTAGCAATTTAAGGGTTACTGTGCTGCCCACCTGCTGTCCATTCTGACATTGACAATTGTCCATTCAGCCCTTGTGTTCATTCAGTAGAAGCCTCTCCGTCATCCGTGCAGAGAACGTAGCCTGCATCAAATGAGGAGAGGTGACAGTCTAAGCCTGTAGGATTTTAAACAAGATATCAGCACCACGGACAGCGCCAATTCTGACCGTTACTTCCAGTGTTTGATTTTCTTTCTTTCAGGCCAAAACTATTTTACTGATTGTAGCCCTTAATTATTTACATACATTAAATGACCAGATACTTACTCAGCAATTGTATGGTAAAATGTAACAATATAGCTAATAAGGAAAAAAAAGTGTTTGTTATGAATGATTAAAATATGCACTAGAAGTAAGCCTAGTTAGCGGTTGTGTTGTCCTTGATGTATTGTAATCTATTAGGATTAACATGAACCTATTCATATTAATTAATCATAATTAATAATTAAGTACATTTCTATAGCACTTTTCATAGAATCAAAACGTTCAAGAGCAAAAAAACAAAAAGTAATATATCATGACAGGTCAACCAATAATAGAGGCCAAGTACTTGCAAGCTGCATCCTCTGAAGATGGAGAGGGTCCGTTCATGGCTTGAGTGGAAAGAGCTGGTCAGAGGATGGTAGATGATGGTGATGGAGTCTGCTGATGATCTTGTCGAGGGCAAGTCTGGGATCAGCCTGACTC
Organism: Oncorhynchus mykiss; assembly: GCF_013265735.2. Classification (NCBI taxonomy): domain Eukaryota; kingdom Metazoa; phylum Chordata; class Actinopteri; order Salmoniformes; family Salmonidae; genus Oncorhynchus; species Oncorhynchus mykiss. The sequence continues at coordinate 33,130,213 of NC_048574.1, read as the reverse complement.
TTAGGACGTATCCTCTTCCACTCTGTGTAGCACCCACGTGATGCATCAGCAGCTTCTGCTGGGCGCCAGAATGCAGAAAGCTCACAACACAAAGTTCAGAATAGTTAGCCGGTTGTTCTCACTCAGCACTGCTGTATTCCTCTCATGCTTCAGGCGACTCTTCAAAATATGTAGATCAGGAATTGGCATCCAGGTGAAACAAAAAAGCTGGTACTATGTCCTCCACATGCATTTCTCAAGCAAAAACATCAGCCAACCTGATAGCTAGCCAGTCAAGCCAAAAAATGTTCACCTGTCAGTTAGTATATGCAAATCCGTGGCTCAAAAACACCAGATATATGCAATAAAAACCATGTAATAAAAACAAAGGAGCTGATTAAAAATCAACAATTAAAAACAACAACAAAAATAACTAAATATATACACATTTACAGGAGCTCTGTGCTTAGGCTGCTACTAGGGTCACATGGCAACTGTATATATTATAACACATACTAGACTTGTTCTGATCTTTTTTTATGACCAACGTGTAATTGCTGACCAGGAATTTGAGCTGTTAGATCAAGTGGTGGGATAGCGGGGTGGCTGCAACTCACAACACTTTGTAGTTAGCCTCACATTGATGAAGTCTTCTTCAACTGATTAAAACATCCAACAGACTATTACAGTAAGACATGTTTAATTTTACACTAATATTCATGGTATTAATATATGGAATATGAGGAAATTACATATGCATCTGGGGCAGCAATCCAGAAGGTCTTCTCTTCCTGGCAGATGTCTGAACTGTGTGAATCAAGCGGCCAGTGAACCTTGCCTGCCTAGACTCAAACATAATTCTCTATGAGGATGTGAGACAACATTCAAGGCCCCATTACATGTAATAAACATACAACCCTTCAATGATTCTGCCATCTCTATTTCCACCCTTCCCTTGCCTATATGTTTTGCAAAGAGCCCCCATTTACAATCCTCTTCCAGCTTGCAATCTATTCCTTTCATTCTGCAGTAGGGAAGTGCACCCTGGTGAACCTGACTACCTGAGATGAGATGAAAGGGGGTAATTGTTGCAAGGTTATTAAAATAAACTGATGATTAGTCAGAAAGAATCTAGCTTCCAGGTCTGAGTCTGTGGGTCTATTTCTCTGGCATGGTTTCCATGCAGGTGAGGTGACTTGTTTTAAAAAATGTCTATATTTCCATTGAGAGCACAGAACAATGCATGTAATTGCCTTGAAAAGGAAAAGCATTTTAGGACATACAACATTTCATTGTAAAAAAAAAAACTTTGACTAAGGGTGCCGATCCCCCAACTTAAAAGCATGCCCACGCATACATGCAGGCATGTAGACACACACACACACACACACACACACACACACACACACACACACAAACGTACACAAATCTCTGTTTTTCTTCTTCTCGGTGGGTGGTTAATTGGGCTCTGACAATTAAAAGAAACATCTGGGACTATAGATTCGTTATCACCTCTGTGTGCTGTGTTCTATACCCTTGGAAAGAAAATGGCTCTATTTTTTTATTCGTCTTACAAATCTTCGTGGAGACATCCGCCTCATTTCTCTGTTTTACCACTAATCCTGCCAAGTTTTTCTACCCTATTAAACTGGGATCTGTCCAACTACATAGGGAACAAGCAGCTTGTCTACGCACAAGGGAATGGGATTCTAATAGTGTCTCTCTACACCACTTTGGATCCACTGGTTCATAGCCGGATACAGGGAATATTATATAGCTTTGTATGCTCACAGCCAAATGTCCACAATTCAGTACATGGTGCCCTGTCCATTTAATATCTTGGCTACACCTCATCAACAGTCACCATTGTTGGACACTCTGTGTTGACCTTGGCTGTACAATTTAATTATCATAAAAGCAGACAGTGAATGAGGGACCTTTTTACTGACCTGATGTCCAGAACATCAACCAAGCCTCCCATACACTGTAAATCAAGCAGTGCTATTCACTAAGGCTTCAATAGAAACTTTTTCGTTTAGATGGATCGCAAGCTCCCGATGATGCTGCTGGCTTAGACTGGACTGTTGTGTTTATCAGTAGTTGATCACTGAATTTGTCACATTGCCACAAGTGTTTGCAATGAGACATGATCAACTGTAAACAGTAGAAAACCATTCAAGATTTTGCTTTACGGCTCAAATGAAAGCCACAGGTTGGCCACATGAAAGCCAGCAGTGGGTGCCACAGTGTCTGTAGGCTATTTCCCTCTACAGATCCATCTCTAACCCTGATCTGAAGTCTCCAACTAAACTGGCCTGGAATCAAAAAACTTAACTTAACGAGATGAGTTTACTTTAATTCTGAGGATCGATCAGCACAGGGGGCATTGTTGTCTCGTGTGGATCTCATGGGTAGACAGTGGTAGTGCCAATTCCCAACCTGGTGGATCTCGAAGCTCGTCGTTCTGAGTAATCCTATTGGTTTGCCCAAGGTCACAGAACAATCAAGAGATTGATTATGAGCAATCCTCCATCTCTCCATCTCTGCCTTTGGGGGATAAACTGGATTAAAGCATTCAGATGACTGTGGAGTTAAGGCTTTAGGGATAGCAGCGAACACAATCAGTATGTCTCTACATGCCTTTTCTGCTTCAATCATCCACAAGTAATCACTGGAAGAAATGGAACTCCCCTGCATTCCAAAGCTGATAGAAAACAGCTAGCGAGAGATGCAATCCTCATATTCTGTGTGACAAAAAGTTGCCGCATAGGCCTACTCACATGTTCCTTCACCTTCATGTTTCTATTGCGTGTCACTATTGGTGTTTATAATGGATTACTATTCAGTCCATACTCAGGCATTTGAACATTAATTTCTTTCCTCTTCTCTATCCATTTCTCTCCCTCTCGCTTTTTTCTCTCTCTCTCTCTCTCTCTCTCTCTCTCTCTCTCTCTCTCTCTCTCTCTCTCTCTCTCTCTCTCTCTCTCTTCCTTCTTTCCTCTATCCCTTGGTCTCTCTCTTGCCCTCCCTCCTATCCCTCTCTCCCTCTTTCAGCTCTTCAGAGCAGGAACAATAGCCCCGAGTGTTTACGCTTCACACTGCATTACTTATACATGAAGAAGATCCTCTTCATTCGTCTTTGGGACTCCCGCAGCGCGTGGCACTCTCAGTTGTCTGTATCACTCTCATTCTATGTCTTCTCTCTTCACTTTTCATCTTCTCTTCATGGACTGAGTCAGAGACGAGGCCTGGCTTTTACTCAGGGCTGAGTCCAAGAGCCGCTGGGAAAATAGCCAGGGCTGAGTGGAATTGAAATAGACAGATGATAGACCTGTCCCTCATATTTGGCCACTTTATTATTTCCTGGTGTGTGCGTGGAAGATCTTTCAAGCAGCCCGTTAGATTTTCTGTCCATCTGAGCCTTAACATCTCCATTGAAACAGGTTTGTCTCATTATACCCTGTGCTTTCCGTTGTTTATCTAATTGGTATCCCACTGGGCACACACTGGTTGAATCAACAGTGTTTACATGTCATTTCAATGGTATTACGTTGAACCAACGTGGAATAGTCGTTGAATTGACGTCTGTGCCCAGTGGGATGTTGATGGTGTGTCCTGAAAGACCTTTGTAGTTTATTGTAGATTTTATTCATTTGAGCGGCAGAAACTAGTATTTGAGTTCCATTCTTCTTAAACGGTAGATTAATTAAGTGTGTTTATAAACTATATATTTTTTCATGGCATTTCCTTTAAAAAAAACTGTCAATGAGAGACATTTGTAAGGTGAGGTGAGGACATCTTAACGTCTCCCTTGCTGAGCTAATGAGGAAGAAGAATGTAAAATCTGGCATCCCATAATGTCCATGGTGGCTAATTAGAGATCTTGGCTGGTTTATGATCACAGAGCAGAGGGTAAACTGTAACTCCCCCGGCCACGCGCACACACACACACACACACACACACCATTTTCACAGCTGTAATAGGCTTAGTTCAATAATGAATGGGCATGTAAGGTACTCAAGGGTTGAATGTGTTTCATATTCTAATTAAGATGTTTTTGTCAACAGGGAGAGAGTAGCTATCTGCATACATGGGGAGGAAACACTTTGCGAACATTAGCCAAATCAGATGGCAGAGAGGCTAAACCATGAGGGACGGTATGCCAATTACTGTCAATGGGAAGGATTAGATCACATTGAGCTCTATCTGAATCCCTGGCTTGAAAATATATTTGATTAGAATTAGGGGTAAAAGGTAACTTTGGTTGCACTTCCTGAATGTAACGTTTCTCCTCTTCATCTGAGGAGGAGTAGGAAGGATCGGACCAATATGCAGCGTGTTAAGTGTCCATGTTAATTAATTAGAACTGAACACACAAAACAAAATAACAAAGTGAATGAAATAAATGAAACAGTCCTGTCTGGTGAAACAACACACTAACCAGAAAATAACTACCCACAAAGCATAGTGGGAAAACAGGCTACCTAAGTATGGTTCTCAATCAGAGACAACTCTCGACAGCTGCTTCTGATTGGGAACCATACCAGGCCAAACACAGAAATACAAAACCTAGAACAAAAACATAGAATGCCCAACCCAACTCACGCCCTGACCAAACTAAAACAGAGACATTAGAAAGGAACTAAGGTCAGGACGTGACAATGAAGGCCAGTACATACTGTATGAGGCTAGCTATGTACATTTAATTGAAGTTCATTGTAGTTTATCCTTAATGTTTTAGGCACAGATGGGATAATGTACATAGTCTGCATTGTAACAGCCCATCTGAACCTGGCTGTTGTTCAGGAGAATATTTGATCCTTTTATATCAGTTTTTAATTTCCTGTTATTAAACCAAGGTTATTGCTGGGAAATTGAACACGTATGAGCCTCTTTTATATTCCTTTCCTAACATGTTTGTTGCTACCCCACTATATTAAATTAAATCAAAGTGTATTGGTCGCTTACACAGTTTAGCAGATGTTATTGCAGGTGCAGCAAAATGCTCATGTCACTAGCTCCTAACAATGCAGTAAAATCTCAAACAAGTACACCCAAAAACAAAATACAGTATACAGTTGAAGACGGAAGTTTACATACACTTAGGTTGAGTCATTAACTTGTTTTTCAACCACTCCACAAATTTCTTGTTAACAAACTATAGTTTTGGCAAGTCGATTTAGAACATCTACTTTGTGCATGACACAAGTCATTTTTCCAACAATTGTTTACAGACAGATTATTTCACTTATAATTCACTGTATCACAATTCCAGTCAGCTTGGAAACAGCTTGGAAAATTCCAGAAAATAATGTCATGGCTTTAGAAGCTTCTGATAGGCTAGTTGACATCATTTGAGTCAATTGGAGGTGTACCTGTGCATGTATTTCAAGGCCTACCTTTAAACTCAGTGCCTCTTTGCTTGACATCATGGGAAAATCAAAAGAAATCAACCAAGACCTCAGAAAAATAAATTAAATTAATTAAATAAAGTCTGGTTCATCCTTGGGAGCAATTTCCAAACGCCTGAAGGTACCACGTTCATCTGTACGAACAATAGTATGCAAGTATAAACACCATGGGACCACGTAGCCATCATACCACTCAGGAAGGAGAAGCGTTCTGTCTCCTAGAGACTAATGTACTTAGTGCTTCTACACCTGCATTGCTTGCTGTTTGGGGTTTTAGGCTGGGTTTCTGTACAGCACTTTGAGATATCAGCTGATGTACGAAGGGCTATATAAATAAATTTCATTTGATTTGATTTGAATGTACTTTGGTGCAAAAAGTGCAAATCAATCCTAGAACAACAGCAAAGGACTTTGTGAAGATGCTGGAGGAAACAGGTACAAAAGTATCTATATCCACAGTAAAAACAAGTCCTATATCAACATAACCTGAAAGGCCACTCAGCAAGGAAGAAGCCACTGCTCCAAACCACCATAAAAAAGCCAGACTACGGTTTGCAACTGCACATGGGGACAAAGATCGTACTTTTTGGAGAAATGTCCTATGGTCTGATGAAACAAAAATAGAACTGTTTGGCCTTAATGACCATCGTTATAATTGGAGGAAAAAGGGGGAGGCTTGCAAGCCGAAGAACACTGTCCCAACAGTGAAGCACAGGGGTGGCAGCATCATGTTGTGGGGGTGCTTCGCTGCAGGAGGGATTGGTGCACTTCACAAAATAGATGGCATCATGAGGAGGAAAAATATGTGGCTATATTGAAGCAACATCTCAAGACATCAGTCAGAAAGTTAAAGCTTGGTCGCAAATGGGTCTTCCAAGTGGACAATTACTTTGCTACCTAACAATTTTAAATTTTTACTTTTTAATTACCATTTATATTTTTAGTTTTTCCCTCGCTCTACTTTTTTAATTCAACTTTTTCACCCCAGACGCTTTATCTGGACATGGTTCGTCAGGACCTCCACCAGCCGAAGCTAAGTAGTAACATTAATACGATGCCTTCTAATTGCAGTCGCTGTACTCATAATATAGAGGAGTACGATCACCTTACGGCGAGGATAGCTGTGCTACAAGCCCAGCTTCAGACGCAATCGTTAGGCAAGGGTAATTTCAGTGTAGGACAAGATGAAACAGTGTCTGTGCCACCAGTAAGTACAGATGGTAGTATAAATCCCCTCGCACAGTCCCCACAGCCGGACAATTTTCTCATGGCTTTTGGAAGGAAATGCTGTAGGAATGCTCAACCGGTGTTGCTCATTCAGCTGACAAACTTTCAACCGGTTCTCCCCATTAAATTGAAAACCCTAGTCATTGGCGACTCCATTACCCACAGTATTAGACTTAAAACGAATCATCCAGCGACCATACACTGTTTACCAGGGGTCAGGGCTACCGACGTTAAGACTAATCTTAAGATGGTGCTGGCTAAAGCTAAAACTTTAAAAAACTGGCGGATATTGTTATCCACGTCAGAAACAACGATGTTAGGATGAAACAGTCAGAGATCACCAAGCGCAACATGGCTTCAGCGTGTAAATCAGCTAGAAAGATGTCGGCATCAAGTAATTGTCTCTGGCCTCCTCCCAGTTAGGGGGAGTGATGAGCTCTACAGCAGAGTCTCACAACTCAATCGCTTGTTGAAAGCTGTTTTCTGCCTCTCCCAAAAGATAGAATTTGTAGATAATTGGCCCTCTTTCTGGGACTCACCCACAAACAGGACCAAGCCTGGCCTGTTGAGGAGTGACGGACTCCGTTCTAGCTGGAGGGGTGCTCTCATCTTATCTACCAACATAGACAGGGCTCTAGCTCCACAATGAGATAGGGTGCAGGCCAGGCAGCAGGCTGTTAGCCAGCCTGCCAGCTTAGCGGAGCCTGCCATTAGCACAGTCAGTGTAGTCAGCTCAGCTATCCCCATTGAGACCATGTCTGTGCCTCGATCTAGGTTGGGCAAAACTAAACATTTTGGTGTTCGCCTTAGCAATCTCACTGGAATAAAGACCTCATTCATTCCTGCCATTATTGAAAGATATTGTGATATCTTACATCTCAAAATAGGGCTACTTAATGCTAGATCCCTAATTTCCAAGGCAGTTACAGCCAATTAACTAATCACTGATCATAATCTAAATGTAATTGGCCTGACTGAAACATGGCTTAAGCCTGATGAATTTACTGTGTTAAATGAGGCCTCACCTCCTGGTTACACTAGTAACCATATCCCCTGCACATCCTGCAAAAGGCGGAGGTGTTGCTAACATTTAGTATAGCAAATTTCAATTACAAAGAAAAATTACATTTTCGTCTTTTGAGCTAGTCATTAAATCTATGCCTACTATGCAGCTTAATCACTTTTTATAGCTACTGTTTACAGGCCTCCTGGGCCATATACAGCGTTCCTCACTAAGTTACCTTGAATTCCTATTGGGCCTTGTAGTCATGGCAGATAATATTCTAATTTTTGGTGACTTTAATATTCACATGGAACAGTCCACAGACCCACTCCAAAAGGCTTTCGGAGCCATCATCGACTCATTGGGTTTTGTTCAACATGTCTCTGGACCTACTCACTGTCACAGTCATACTCTGGACCTAGTTTTGTCCTATGGAATAAATGTTGTGGATCTTAATGTTTTTCCTCATAATCCTGGACTATTGGACCACCATATTATTACGTGTGCAATCATAACAAATAATCTGCTCAGACCCCAACCAAGAATCATCAAAAGCCGTGCTATAAATTCTCGGACAACCTAAAGATTGCTAGATGCACTTCCAGACTTCCTCCACCTATCCAAGGACGTCAGAGTACAAAAATCAGTTAACCACCTAACTGAGTAACTCAATTTAACCTTGCGCAATACCCTAGATGCAGTCGCACCCCTAAAAACAAAAAACATTTGTCATAAGAAACTACCTCCCTGGTATACAGAAAATACCCGAGCTCTGAAGCAAGCTTCCAGAAAAATTGGAACGGAAATGTCACTACACCAAACTGGAAGTCTTCCGACTAGCTTGGAAAGGCAATACAGTGCAGTATCGAAGAGCCCTCGCTACTCGATCATCCTATTTTTCCAACTTAATTGAGGAAAATAAGAACAATCCTAAATGTATTTTTGATACTGTCACAAAGCTAACTGAAAAGCAGCATTCCCCAAGAGAGGATGGCTTTCACTTCAGCAGTGATAAATTCATAAACTTCTAGGAGGAAAAGATCATGAGCATTAGAAAACAAATTACGGACTCCTCTTTAAATCCGCGTATTCCTCCAAAGCTCAGTTGTCCTGAGTCTGCACAACTCTGCCAGGACATAGGATCAAGGGAGACACTCAAGTTTTTTAATACTATATCTCTTGACACATTGATGAAAATAATCATGGCCTCTAAACCTTCAAGCTGCATACTGGACCCTATTCCAACTAAACTACTGAAAGAGCTGCTTCCTGTGCTTGGCCCTCCTATGTTGAACGTAATAAACAGCTCTCTATCCACCGGATGTGTACCAGACTCACTAAAGGTGGCAGTAATAAAGCCTCTCTTGAAAAGGCCAAACCTTGACCCAGAAAATATAACAAACTAAAATCGGCCTATATCGAATCTCCCATTCCTCTCAAATTTTCATGTAAAAGCTGTTGCGTGGCAACTCACTTCCTTCCTGAAGACAAACAATGTATACGAAACGCTTCCGTCTGGTTTTAGACCCAATCATAGCACTGAGACTGCACTTGTGAAGGTGGTAAATGACCTTTTAATGGCATCAGACCGAGGCTCTGCATCTGTCCTCGTGCTCCTAGACCTTAGTGCTGCTTTTGATACCATCGATCACCACATTCTTTTGGAAAGATTGGAAACCCAAATTGGTCTACACGGACAAGTTCTGGCCTGATTTAGATCTTATCTGTCGGAAAGATATCAGTTTGTCTCTGTGGATGGTTTGTCCTCTGACAAATCAACTGTAAATTTCGGTGTTCCTCAATGTTCCGTTTTAGGACCACTATTATTTTCACTATATATTTTACCTCTTGGTGATGTCATTCGGAAGCATAATGTTAACTTTCACTGCTATGCGGACGACAGTTGTACATTTCGATGAATCATGGTGAAGCCCCAAAATTGCCCTACCTGGAAGCCTGTGTTTCAGACATAAGGAAGTGGATGTCAGCAAGTTTTCTACTTTTAAACAGTTTTAAACAGAGATACTTGTTCTAGGTCCCAAGAAACAAAGAGATCTTCTGTTGAATCTGACAATTAATCTTGATGGTTGTACAGTCGTCTCAGCTGTGAAGGACCTTGGCTTTACTCTGGACCCTGATCTCTCTTTTGACAAACATATCAAGACTGTTTCAAGGACAGCTTTTTTTTTAAATCTACGTAACATTGCAAAAATCTGAAACTTTCCGTCCAAAAATGATGCAGAAAAATGAATCCATGCTTTTGTCCCTTCTAGGTTAGACTACTGCAATGCTCTACTTTCCGGCTACCCGGAAAAAGCAATAAACTGCACTTCAATAAACTTTGCTAAACACGGCTGCTGGAATCTTGAATAGAACCAAACAATTTGATCATATTACTCCAGTGCTAGCCTATCTACACTGGCTTCCTGTTAAGGCAAGGGCTGATTTCAAGGTTTTACTGCTAACCTACAAAGCATTACATGGGCTTGCTCCTACCTATCTCTCTGATTTGGTCCTGCTGTACATACCTACACATACGTTATGGTCACAAGACGCAGGCCTCCTTATTGTCCCTATAATTTCTAAGCAAACACCTGGAGGCAGGGCTTTCTCCTATAGTGCTCCATTTTTATGGAAGGATGCCTATCCATGTGAGAGAGACAGACTCGGTCTCAACCTTTAAGTCTTTATTGAAGACTCATTTCTTCAGTAGGTCCTATGATTGAGTGTAGTCTGGCCCAGGAGTATGAAGGTGAATGGAAAGGCACTGGAGCAACGAACCGCCCTTGCTGTCTCTGCCTGGCCGGTTCCCCTCTCTCCACTGTTATTCTCTGCCTCAAACCCTATTACAGGGGCTGAGTCACTGGGTTACTGGTGCTCTTTCATGCCATCCCTAGGAGGGGTGCATCATTTGAGTGGGTTGAGTCACTGATGTGATCTTCCTGTCCAGGTTGGGGCCCCCCCTTGGGTTGTGCCGTGGGTTAGATCTTTGTGCGCTATACTCTGCCTTGTTTCAGGATGGTAAGTTGGTGGTTGGAGATATCCCTCTAGTGGGTAGGGTTATATCCTTCCTGTTTGGCCCTGTCCGGGGGTATCATCGGACGGGGCCACAGTGTCTCCCACCCCTCCTGTCTCAGCCTCCAGTATTTATGCTGCAATAGTTTTTGTGTCGGGGGGCTAGGGTCAGTCTGTTATATCTGGAGTATTTCTCCTGTCTTATCCGGTGTCCTGTGTAAATTTAAGAATTCTCTCTCTCTCGCTCTCTCTCTGTCTCTCTCTCTGCTGTTTTCTATCCCAGTTCTTACTGAGTTGATCCTTTCTTCACTGGACAGCTGGTAGAGAGGGACAGGACAGCAGTGCAGTAGCCTGGCCTGATGGCTCCTTGCTGTCCCCTTGCTGTCGCCAGTCCACCTGGTCGTGCTGCTGCTCCAGTTTCAACTGTTCTGCCTGAGGCTATGCAACACTGACCTGTTGCACCCTCTACAACCACTGTGATTATTATTATTTGACCCTGCTGGTCATCTATGAACATCTTGGCCATGTTCTGTTATAATCTCCACCTGGCACGGCCAGAAGAGGACTCGCCACCCCTCATACCCTGGTTCCTCTCTAGGTTTCTTCCTAGGTTCTGGCCTTTCTAGGGAGTTTTTCCTAGCCACCGTGCTTCTACACCTGCGTTGCTTGCTGTTTTTGGTTTTAGGCTGGGTTTCTGTACAGCACTTTGTGACATCAGCTGATGTAAGAAGGGCTTTATTAAAATAAAGTGCTGATCCTAACTGGCCTAAGACAGGGCATTTTTACTAGGATGAAATGTCAGGAATTGTGAAATACTGAGTTTAAATGTATTTGGCTAAGGTGTATGTAAACTTCTGACTTCAACTGTATATCATCTTGAAATGTCGGAATGAATCCGATTAACCCAAATAGCACTATAACAGTATTCCAAATGCAATTCGATGAATTTACACAAGATATACTAAGAATGATATGTACAGAGGTAGAAATAATAGAGTGAGCTATGCCAAGAATGCACTATTTAATACACAGTACAAAACCAGATGGAAAAATTGATAGAATTGCAGGAATTTAGATTCCCGGACCAGAGTCCAGAATGTAAATATATATGTATGAATGGTGTGTGTGTATAGACAGTATGTGAATAGAAAATGTGTGTACAGCAGTAGTTATATAGCATGAGGCATGACTAGAATACATATAAAGTGGGTAAAACAGTATGTAAACATTATTATATGAATTATTATTATTATATAATGGTCATGATCCAATTCTCAGCTTGGGTTTGGTCATATAACACTGCATTTGTACATTAACTCTCTCTCAGTTTTAATCTCACGCTTAAACTGTCATGCTTTTTATTCAGGAAAATGTCCCAGCATGTCAAACTGTGACCAAATCAAACAGTCTTATGGTCATATATATTCCTAAACATGGAAGGATACAGTCAACATGGGGCGGCAGGGTAGCCTAGTGGTTAGAGCGTTGGACTAGTAACCGAAAGGTTGCAAGTCCGAATCCCCGAGCTGACAAGGTACAAATCTGTCGTTCTGTCCCTGAACAGGCAGTTAACCCACTGTTCCTAGGCCGTCATTGAAAATAAGAATTTGTTCTTAACTGACTTGCCTAGTAAAATAAAGGAAAAAACATAACTTTTCTTATCATTGTTCACATACACTGCATTCTAGTTTATCCCTATGGTTAGTGTTCATGGATTCTGTGTTATTTTTCATAAACATCATTCTGGAATAGCAAATGGCTGATTGAATAACAAATGACATGTTTTGGAGGACATGTTATTTGATGCGTTCTCATGTAGTCTGTGTGCATGACTTGTGTACATGATGCATTAAAGCCATCTCTCTGGGTTCGCCTGCATGTCTCTGTCTCACGTCTCACCTCTCTGATTTACGACGCAGGGCCGCCTCAGAGCAATAGAAATGATCTACAGCCGATGAGAAGAGCCATTGACATGCAGGAACACGCAAGCTAACAAGTCCCAGCACCCAAAACCCCTCCCTCTGAGACTGAGCACAGGTTTGGCGATGCTACAGTAGGTTAAGTGATTTATTTCTCATCTGCTGTTTGCAATCAAGAGATTAGATTTGATTAGATTCCCCTGTCGTATCTTGAACTATTGTCTTGGAAAAGGCCAGGGTTGAGATTTTTTACCTTGGCCAGCTATGGAACAATTTATCATCCAGTTAACAGAAATACCCAATCCTCAATATTTCGGTGTGTGTATTTTAAAAAAAATGTTTGGTGTGGTCGCCCAATCGGACATTGCTGTCACCAGTATAGTGCCTTGCTCTTGTCTCTGCGGAAATGCAGCCAGGATGAGAGAGAGAAGTAGTGTTGATGTTAGTGTTTTTAGGAGAGTCCGGTAAATTAAGGGAGGAAGAAGAGAACAGAGGGTGTAAATAGAAAATAACTGCTATGGGAGGAGATACCAGCCAATAGAATCATTGAGCACTGAAAAGGTCTGTTTTTATAGCCGGTTTTATAGCAGTCTTTAAATCAGTGTGTGGTGATAGGCTACGGAGATGCAAGGCAACTTTCTTCCCCTACAGTCATTTCAATTAATCAGTCAAGCTCCAATGCTTTGGGAGGATTTGCCTGTAACCAGTGCAATGAAACACCATTTAACTGGCATTAAGGGAATTTTCATAACAGATTTATAGTACTACAGGGAGACCTTTCGGGTGACACATTGTGCAGGCTTTATCCCATATTTGCTTTGAGTATGTATATTTGATAATTGTTGTCCACAGACAATATGTGAAGCAGATATAATGAATAAACCATCATTTCTGTAACGTGAAAGTGTGACCTTTAAAAGTCCCCGTTGTAGTCTTTCCATGGCAGTGTGACTGTGTATAGTGATGAGTCCTCTTGACCTTGGTACTGTAAAGGGCTGCTGCATTTTTCCTCCTTCACTGTCACGGCTTGGCATTGTCAAGTAGTGAAGGACACACTGTTTGAAATAATGATAAATTGTCCCCGAATAATTTCATCAAATACCAACTGTGAAATACAGTGGGGCAAAAAAGTATTTAGTCAGCCACCAATTGTGCAAATTCTCCCACTTAAAAAGATGAGAGAGGCCTGTAATTTTCATCATAGATACACTTCAACTATGACAGACAAAATGAGAAAAAAAATCCAGAAAATCACATTGTAGGATTTTTAATTAATTTATTTGCAAATTATGGTGGAAAATAAGTATTTGGTCACCTACAAACAAGCAAGATTTCTGGCTCTCACAGACCTGTAACTTCTTCTTTAAGAGGCTCCTCTGTCCTCCACTCGTTACCTGTATTAATGGCACCTGTTTGAACTTGTTATCAGTATAAAAGACACCTGTCCACAACCTCAAACAGTCCCATTCCAAACTCCACTATGGCCAAGACCAAAGAGCTGCCAAAGGACACCAGAAACAAAATTGTAGACCTGCACCAGGCTGGGAAGACTGAATCTGCAATAGGTAAGCAGCTTGGTTTGAAGAAATCAACTGTGGGAGCAAGTATTAGGAAATGGAAGACATACAAGACCACTGATAATCTCCCTCGATCTGGGGCTCCATGCAAGATCTCACCCCGTGGGGTCAAAATGATCACAAGAACGGTGAGCAAAAATTCCAAAACCACACGGGGGGACCTAGTGAATGACCTGCAGAGAGCTGGGACCAAAGTAATGAAGCCTACCATCAGTAACACACTACGCTGCCAGGGACTCAAATCCTGCAGTGCCAGACGTGTCCCCCTGCTTAAGCCAGTACATGTCCAGGCCCGTCTGAAGTTTGCTAGAGAGCATTTGGATGATCCAGAAGAAGATTGGGAGAATGTCATATGGTCAGATGAAACCAAAAATTGAACTTTTTGGTAAAAACTCAACTCGTCGTGTTTGGAGGACAAAGAATGCTGAGTTGCATCCAAAGAACACCATACCTACTGTGAAGCATGGGGGTGGAAACATCATGCTTTGGGGCTGTTTTTCTGCAAAGGGACCAGGATGACTGATCCGTGTAAAGGAAAGAATGAATGGGGCCATGTATCGTGAGATTTTGAGTGAAAACCTCCTTCCATCAGCAAGGGCATTGAAGATGAAACGTGGCTGGGTCTTTCAGCATGACAATGATCCCAAACACACCGCCCGGGCAACGAAGGAGTGGCTTTGTAAGAACCATTTCAAGGTCCTGGAGTGGCCTAGCCAGTCTCCAGATCTCAACCCCATAGAAAATCTTTGGAGGGAGTTGAAAGTCCATGTTGCCCAGCAATAGCCCCAAAACATCACTGCTCTAGAGGAGATCTGCATGGAGGAATGGGCCAAAATACCAGCAACAGTGTGTGAAAACCTTGTGAAGACTTACAGAAAACGTTTGACCTCTATCATTGCCAACAAAGGGTATATAACAAAGTATTGAGATAAACTTTTGTTGACCAAATACTTATTTTCCACCATAATTTGCAAATAAATTCATAAAAAATCCTACAATGTGATTTTCTGGATTTTTTTTCTTCTAATTTTGTCTGTCATAGTTGAAGTGTACCTATGATGAAAATGACAGGCCTCTCTCATCTTTTTAAGTGGGAGAACTTGCACAATTGGTGGCTGACTAAATACTTTTTTGCCCCACTGTACGTCCCACTAAGAAGACAAGGATGTCTCTTTTGCAGTCTTCACTCCTCTCTTTGCAGAGAGTCTTTGCTCTTTATGTATGCCTACTTTACTTACTGTCGCTTACTTATCACCCTCATCACTCTTTTTGTACCTTTTCTATTCTTGTTTTATGACCTTAAGCTTTACACCATTTTTATACACATTCATTCAGATTCTTTCTCTGAATGATAATGTGCATTCAAATACTCAGTTTGGCAATAGAGCAGAACACCATGATGTCCCCAATCACTACCACTACTAGGGATGTTGAATGTTCAGGCTGCTGCACAGTCACTATAGAAGCTCTAGTATAGAGCGCCCAGTTAAATCATGTTTAGGAGCAAAGTTGTTAGAATCTCAAAACTGTTCACAGCTGTAATGGCTGCCAAAGGTGCTTCCACCAAGTATTACATCTGGGGTATGAAGACATGCAATCAAGATCTTTGTTTTGAATTTTTCATTCATTTTGAAAATGTGGATTAGGTTGTGTCGGTAGGAATCAAATCAAATCAAATCAAATGTATTTATTTAGCCCTTCGTACATCAGCTGATATCTCAAAGTGCTGTACAGAAACCCAGCCTAAAACCCCAAACAGCAAGCAATGCAGGTGTAGAATTGTCCCCGAAAGAAAATGAAATTTAATCTAAATGGATTACATTGTAAGGCAGCAGAATGTGAAGACTGTGCAAGGGCGTAATGTCGACTTTCATCAGGCACTATGTGTAGTGAGTAATTTGTATGTCTTAGTCTTCAAAATATCACAACATATTTCAGCATATTGATTATGAATTTGGACATTTAAAACCAGTGTTTTGACGGCAGCAACAGTATCATTTTCAACTTATGTTTTAGGAATATAAATTGTACTTTTAACATCATTTTTCAACAGGATTATACCTATTCAGGTAAAAACGACTAAATAAGGCCAAAAACGTGCTTTGATTGATTTTGATGATATTAGTTCTGCCTACAACTAGCAATACCACAAACATCATCATTGCCATGTGTAACAGAGCGCAGAAGTCAGAGAAAATACATGATGTTTAAAGCAGCTGTTCCACCAACCAGTTTTGCCCAGCAGGCTTCTCTCTGATGTCCATGGAGCCGTACTGAGACACAGCAGCAGCATCTCCCCTATGGCTCATCTCAATACACCTGTCCCACCTAACCTGACCCTGTCTCTCATGTGCTGCACCATGATGTGATCCCAAACAATACAATATATACTGTCTTTAGATTGTCTTTAGACTGTCATACAGCTGCCCATGGGAAATATTATGGGAGTCTCATGACCTGTTCAGATTTGTCTCCTGTTACTTTGCTCATTCAAACCTAGCATAGGAAGTTCCAAGAGAAAGTCCAGCCATTTTATCACAATGTCCAGTCAATACTATTTTACCACTATGTCCAGTCAGTCGTTCTGCCCCTGAACAAGGCAGTTAACCCACGGTTCCTAGGCCTTCATTGTAAATAAGAATTTATTCTTAACTGACTTGCCTAGTTAAATAAAGGTTAAAAAATAAAATCCCACCTTTGTTACTGCAGTTAATTTTTATATATATATTTTTGTCTTTTACAATTTGGCCATTTATCACACCCCCCTCCCAT
Organism: Oncorhynchus mykiss; assembly: GCF_013265735.2. Classification (NCBI taxonomy): domain Eukaryota; kingdom Metazoa; phylum Chordata; class Actinopteri; order Salmoniformes; family Salmonidae; genus Oncorhynchus; species Oncorhynchus mykiss. The sequence goes on along the minus strand of NC_048574.1, from coordinate 33,113,309 downwards.
CCCCGTCCCCATAGCAGAGGAAAGACAGAGTCCTACTAGTGGTTTAGATTGATCACCTCTTATAAGCTCAATATAATGACAGAGAGAGGCCAGGCTAATTCCTGAAGTGATAGATGTTTAGTAGAGTGACTCAGATTCCGTAGGAGAAACACACGGTCCCTGGTTGTCTACTTTGAAGTGGCCGGAGTGTAGTCAGTAATGACTATGGGAGAAGGCTTAGAATAAATGTGAAAAGAAACACCATCAGCACATCTAGGGAGTGGCAAAGAGTCAAGCAATGGAGGACATTGATCTTTTTAAACTTCTTTTCAATCTTGAATGATTTAACTTATTTGTGAACAAAATGATGTGTGCGTGTACACATGGTTAGATGCATGCATTGGTTTTTGATTTTCACAGTATTGCCACCCACTCATACCTTATGAGTAATGATGATGTAACATGTTTTGTCTATGTGCTGCACTGTGTTTTGCCAGTCTGTGTTGTTCAGTACGACAAGTGAGATCACTGAGACCATTCAGAGGTCAGGAGCCTGAACAGGTCTCTGAAACAGCCCTCTACTTCTGGACTCAACTTGTGTTATTCCTTCAGTCTGCCTCGTCAATAACTAATCAACTCCTGGAACATCAATTACAGATCAATGGGATGGTAATTGGATTCTCTCTCCTACTCTGTTTAGTCATTGTTTATTTATTTGTGTACATTCTGAACATGTCTCATTATTAGTATAGTCAGATATTCGAAATTTGCTTAATCTGGTTAACATAGTGACACGCTCTCATCCAGATCATTCTTTGTTACTGAAAATGATAATGCAAAGGTTTGCTCTTCTGTATGGAAATCTCCATCCCTGTGTAATGCTGTTTGATTCTGGCTGGTCATTACATGCGGCCAGCAAATTACATGTCAATTTCCAGGAAACATGCTCTCTATCTGACTCTCCTGCCTGATTAGGGAAAAGGGGAAGATAGGATAACAAACGGAAGTACAATGACTAAATTGAGCATTCACTTTACTGTAGGAGCGCTCCTCTCATAAGTGGTGTTGTTGTGATGGACCAAATGTAAGCTAATGTATTGGCCCTCCAACATAACAGCAGCAGCATCCATAGACCTCCATTCAACCCAGCCTCGCCCACTCACTAGGACACATCACATCCCCACTGTCTGAGTGCACAGGCAGGCACAGCCAGGGATAGAACTCACTCACTCGCTCACAGTGCCCCTTCTGCATGCAAACTCAATTCTATGTTAATGTCCTCTCCCCAATCATAAATATATCCCACAATCCAGCGCATGCGTTTAATAAAGCAGATCTGATTATGTGGGAGGTCGAGTTTATTAAAACTGTATTTCTTCCGTGAGGTTTGTGATTGTGGTGTGCCCTCTTATTCAGGATTGTGACAGGTGCTATTATTTTTCACCGTTGCAGCCCGTCCTCTCCTCCACTTCTCCTCTTTCAACAGTGTCTCAGTGTTCTCTGCATATGAGGAGTTTTTCTTTGCTACATGGTGTTCTGAGTGTGTTAGCTTCCTCTCCTCTTTCTCCCATTACTTATTTAGTTAAGCATTGACCACAGTCATGCTGCCTTGTCCTCCCTCCAACCTAAATCATAGTGTTATACTAGGTCATTAATAATGAACTGACGTCTCACATAAATTGTTTCATTCTGGATGTCACAATTTCAATACAATAGTCTGCCGCCTGCCTTGAACCATATCCATAAGAGTAGCAAGCCAGAAGTAACCGCAATAAGTACGTACAATAAGATATAGCAAGCCAGAAGTAACAGCAATAAGTACGTACAATAAGATATAGCATGCCAGAAGTAACCGCAATAAGTACGTACAATAAGATATAGCATGCCAGAAGTAACATCAATAAGTACGTACAATAAGATATAGCATGCCAGAAGTAACAGCAATAAGTAGGTACAATAAGATATAGCATGCCAGAAGTAACAGCAATAAGTACGTACAATAAGATATAGCATGCCAGAAGTAACAGCAATAAGTACGTACAATAAGATATAGCATGCCAGAAGTAACAGCAATAAGTACGTACAATAAGATATAGCATGCCAGAAGTAACAGCAATAAGTACGTACAATAAGATATAGCATGCCAGAAGTAACAGCAATAAGTACGTACAATAAGATATAGCATGCCAGAAGTAACCGCAATAAGTACGTACAATAAGATATAGCATGCCAGAAGTAACCGCAATAAGTACGTACAATAAGATATAGCATGCCAGAAGTAACAGCAATAAGTACGTACAATAAGATATAGCATGCCAGAAGTAACCGCAATAAGTACGTACAATAAGATATAGCATGCCAGAAGTAACAGCAATAAGTAGGTACAATAAGATATAGCATGCCAGAAGTAACAGCAATAAGTACGTACAATAAGATATAGCATGCCAGAAGTAACAGCAATAAGTACGTACAATAAGATATAGCATGCCAGAAGTAACAGCAATAAGTACGTACAATAAGATATAGCATGCCAGAAGTAACAGCAATAAGTACGTACAATAAGATATAGCATGCCAGAAGTAACAGCAATAAGTACGTACAATAAGATATAGCATGCCAGAAGTAACCGCAATAAGTACGTACAATAAGATATAGCATGCCAGAAGTAACAGCAATAAGTACGTACAATAAGATATAGCATGCCAGAAGTAACAGCAATAAGTACGTACAATAAGATATAGCATGCCAGAAGTAACAGCAATAAGTACGTACAATAAGATATAGCATGCCAGAAGTAACAGCAATAAGTACGTACAATAAGATATAGCATGCCAGAAGTAACCGCAATAAGTACGTACAATAAGATATAGCAAGCCAGAAGTAACAGCAATAAGTACGTACAATAAGATATAGCATGCCAGAAGTAACAGCAATAAGTACGTACAATAAGATATAGCATGCCAGAAGTAACAGCAATAAGTACGTACAATAAGATATAGCATGCCAGAAGTAACCGCAATAAGTACGTACAATAAGATATAGCAAGCCAGAAGTAACAGCAATAAGTACGTACAATAAGATATAGCATGCCAGAAGTAACAGCAATAAGTACGTACAATAAGATATAGCATGCCAGAAGTAACAGCAATAAGTACGTACAATAAGATATAGCATGCCAGAAGGGATGTGCTTTCAAGGTCCTTGTTAAAGGTTATGGTTCTCTGATGTATTTTCCTTTATATAGTTATCTTTCTAGCTATCTGTTTGAAGGCATTATGCTCATTATATTTAGATAAGATTTTGCACTGTAACACTGCCTGACATCAAGCTTAGATTTGCAATCATATCAATCAATATACAGTGCTGTAGACTGCCTTATACCACAACAAATAATCTGATGAAATCCTCAAATGCAGTGATTATCTTATTTAACCATTACATTTGACTATTTCACTGTAATGTATTCCTCTGAGGTAATGACATTGCATTTAGATGAGGATTGCTCATTTAAATACACAGAGATGTGACCGGTCATGTCAGACTTTCATCAATAATTAACCATTATCTCTGTCTCCTTGAGTGTCCATTCATCCCTCATTCTAGTTCTAATTTATCCTCGAGTTCAATCATTGAAAAGAGATTTGTAACAAAGCCTAATGCAATGTTAATCAAGTGGCCCACTCTCAGTGGGACCGGAATGAGAAGGAACGATGATTGGTTTTCCCTGGCTATTTCATCTCTCAGCAGATAGATGTAAGACATCTATTTATATTACTACTGTTGGTATATAATTGTGGACTCTTAGAAACCAGACATTATATTTACCTGTTGTTCAATTTGACATTCAAAAGGTGTTTAGAGCTCTTTAGGTATTTAACACGTTTAGGTTCAAATACATTTTTCAAACTAACTAAGCTTGGAAAAACAATTGACTCTAAACGCCTGTCTCTGTATCTGACTTAATTTGCTATTTTAGGCAACTTATTTAATGAGGCCGCAGAAGTAGATAACATTTTTAATTGCTTTTGTTTTAGTGACCATGTTATATATTGTGATATAATCCATTCTCTGGGGAGGCTTAATATTTCTCCTTAGTGGGGTTTACATTGCATGGCTCATTACCATTACATAGAATTGAATCCACCAACTTCAATGGTTAAGTAGAAATCTTTGTTTACACAGGAGGGCAAAGGGTTTACATAGCTCTTTCATTCTTTATTTCTACTCATGAATATCCATATTGGTTTGTATTTCAAGCGTATGGATGGATGGTCTACAGAAACGGTGCAAGACTTTGACATATGGGAATTGGCTCCAATTTCATTAATTTCAATCCCTCAGCCATAGTTTTTATTATCCATGGAACCTCTGGCCCAGGCAATTTGTCAATAACACATATTTCTCTAAAATGTACTGATCACTTCATCTCATTATACGCAGACAATATTTTACTATATCAAGACAATGTATCTCAATCGCTCCCAAACGCATTGGAGATCCTAGATAAATTCAGCTTCATCTCAAGTTATAAAATGAATCTAAAGGCCCCGATGGAGGACTCCATCTCTACTTATGGAATCAGAATCTTTTCCCATTTTAAATATTTGAGAGGAGATATATTTCCTTCTTTAGATAAACCCGTTGCCAGACTCTTTAACAGAACGCTCAAATCAATTCAACCTCAGAAAAGGATGAAAATATTGCCACGGAAGAATATCTATAACCAATGCTTCCCATGGCTCCCCTTTCTGGCCATTGGGATGAAATCCATAGTGTGGTTTCAACATGTATAATGCAAGGTAAACAATCCCGGATTAAAATGAACAAACGTGCAAAGAGGGAAAGATGTAGGAGGACGATCCGTACCAATCTTTAAATGTTATTTCCAGGAACTAGCATATTGCCACCATCCTACATTTGTTTAGACATGATTCTTCTGCCCCCTGGCTGAGAATAAAGAGAAATATGGTGTCTCCTATTGATATACTGATATATCCCTTAAACAATGTAAACTGTGCTTTGGTATTATTGCTCACAATTTATATTTAGTGAAAAATTAAAAACTGGCAATCAAAATAGTAAATCAAACAGGTATAGTGACATGCTTACATACATTTCCTTAACCAACAATGCAGTTAAAAAATAGAGTTAATAAAATATTTACTAAATAAACTAAAGTTAATCAATCGAATCAAAAGCACCAGTCTTCGGTATGCTGGCCTTCTAGGCAGAGTTTCAAAGAAAAGGCCATACCTCAAACTGGCCAATAAAATGAAAAGATTAAGATGGGCAAAAGAACAGACACTGGACAGAGGAACTCTGCCTAGAAGACCAGCATCCCGGAGTCACCTCTTCACTGTTGACATTGAGACTGGTGTTTTGCAGGTACTATTTAATAAAGCTGCCAGTTGAGGACTTGTCTGTTTCTCAAACTAGACACTAATGTACTTGTCTTCTTGTTCAGTTGTGCACCGGGGCCTCCCACTCTTCTTTCTATTCTGGTTAGAGAGTTTGCGCTGTTCTGTGAAGGGAGTAGTACACAGCATTGTATGAGATCTTCAGTTTGACAATTTCCTCGCATGGAATAGCCTTAATTTCTCAGAACAAGAGTAGACTGATGAGTTTCAGAAGAAAGTTTTGTTTCTAGCCATTTTGAGCCTGTAATCGAACCTACAAATGCTGACGCTCCAGATACTCAACTAGTCTAAAGGCCAGTTTTATTGCTTCTTTAATTAGGACAACAGTTTTCAGCTGTGCTAACATAATTGCAAAAGGGTTTTCTAATGATCAATTAGCCTTTTAAAATTATAAACTTGGATTAGCTAACACAACGTGCCATTGGAAGACATGAGTGATGGTTGCTGATAATGGGCCTCTGTAGTGTAGATATTCCATAAAAAACAGCCATCTCCAGCTACAATAGTCATTTACACTTGTCAAGTTGGTATAAAGGGATCGGGAGACAGGCGCAGGAATACGTAATAGGTTTTTTTATTGACCCAAATTACAGCGTGCCATGTAAAGGCACAGAGACGAAGACCAAACAAACACGTATACAAAACAGGGTTGAAACCCAAACAAGAGCGAGTACCTCGAATAAATACACCGGAGCGAGACCCATAACATACCCATACACAATGATACTATATGGGACGAGACCTGTAATCACCTGCGCAATACAAATGGCACGAAAGCCAAAACACAGCACAGATACTCACACGACGAATGGACATTGGAACAATAATCGACAAGACCATGGAAACCAAAAGGCCACATATCTACAAATACTAATCAGTGGGAATAGGGGACAGGTGTGCGAGATGAAAGTTATGGAGGGATCCGTGACAACACTGTCATGACATGGCCCTTTCTGGGTGTAGATTGTGGCTTCCTCCTCTCTCTCTTACACCCAGGTTCTGTTATCTCAGGTCGTACATTCCTGGCAGAGACTCTCCCCCTGGCCATGCAGAAAGAGAGAATACAGAGAGAGAACAAGAGATTTCAGTCAGTAATCTAACCTATCAATTTCACAACAACTACCTTATACACACAAGTGTAAAGGAATGAAGAGTATGTACATAAAAATATATGAAGGAGTGATGGTACAGAACGGCATAGGCAAGATGCAGTAGATGGTATAGAGTACAGTAAATACATATGAGATGAGTAATGTAGGGTATGTAAACATTATATGAAGTGGCATTGTTTAAAGTGTCTAGTGATACATTTTTCCATCAATTTTTACATTGTTAAAGTGGCTGGAGTTGAGTCAGTATGTTGGCAGCAGCCACTCAATGTTAATGGTGATGTTTAACAGTCTGATGGCCTTGGGATAGAAACTGTTTCAGTCTCTCGGTCCCTGCTTTGATGCACCTGTACTGACCTCACCTTCTGGATGATAGCATAGTGAACAGCCAGTGGCTCGGGTGGTTGTTGTCCTTGATGATCTTTATGGCCTTCCTGTAACATCGGGTGGTGTAGGTGTCCTGGAGGGCTGGTAGTTTGCCCCCGGTGATGCGTTGTGCAGACCTCACTACCCTCTGGAGAGCCTTACGGTTGTGGGCGGAGCAGTAGCCGTACCAGGCGGTGATACAGCCCGACAGTGTTACGCACGCCTCTATGAAGAGGGAACGCAACACCCTGCTACAACTAAACTCTCCGTGAAGTGAAAGAGGTATGGACTGTAGGTGCAAGTAAGGATGACAACAGGCAGAATGTGGTACCGTTTACAAGGACTTTATTCCTTTACACGGTAATATGGGGAAAAGGGGCTGGACGGAACCAAAGCAAAGAAAGTAAATCTGAACCCCCCCCCCCTTATCTTACCTGCCTACCCACTACTTACCTAATTTAGCACCACCTGGTGCCCTAACCAAAATACAGGGGGTGGTCCGCCCAGGTCTTACCTAGTGTGCCTAGACAGTGAATATACTACGGGTATATGTATGCCCGCAGGCCTCTTGCCTAAACACTCCCAAGGTGCCTTCCCCTTCCCCCCTGGGAACAAATGAAAGAAAATATTAAACAATTTCACAAACAAACTAAGAAACAAAGGACATCAAATAAGCTCTACCTGAGCAACAAACTCACAGAACATACCAACTCTCAGCAATGAACTCCCAGCAAAATCAACCTCTAGCAAAATCTCTCTGCAATGACCTCCAAGCAAATCTCTCTATCACAAACAATCGCTCTGCAATGACCTCAGCAAAATCTCTATCACAAACAATCGCTTTGCAATGACCTCCCAGCAAATCTCTCTCAGTAATCCCTACCTCCAAAATCTCTCTCTCCTGAACAGAACACTGGCTTTTATATAGCTTCAGAATGAATGTAACTGGAGACAGCTGTGTCTTGACGAGGGGGCGGGGTCAGCGCTCCAATTAGCCCTGGAGTCGACCAATCAGCTGCTTGAGGGATTTCTGGAAGCCATTTCCTGAAATAAAACACATGCAAATACACAAACTACAACACATAAACTGGGGAACGTAACAACAGGATGCTCTCGATTGTGCTTTTGAGTGCTTTTGGTGACAAGCCAAAATTCTTCAGCCTCCTGAGGTTGAAGAGGCGCTGCTGCGCCTTCTTCACAACGCTGTCTGTGTGGGAGGACCAATTCAGTTTGTCCATGATGTGTACGCCGAGGAACTTAAAACTTACTACCCTCTCCACTACTGTCCTGTTGATGTAGATAGGCGGGTGCTCCCTCTGCTGTTTCCTGAAGTCCACAATCATCTCCTTTGTTTTGTTGACGTTGAGTGTGAGAATATTTTCCTGACACCACACTCCGAGGGCCCTCACCTCCTCCCTGTAGGCCGTCTCGTCGTTGTTGGTAATCAAGTCTACCACTGTAATGTCGTCTGCAGACTTGATGATTGAGTTGGAGGCGGGCATGGCCACGTAGTCGTGGGGGAACAGGGAGTGCTGGAGAGGGCTCAGAATGCACCCTTGTGAGGCCCCAGTCTTGAGGATCAGCGGAGTGGAGATGTTATTACCTACCCTCACCACCTGGGGGCGGCCCATCAGGAAGTCCAGTACCCAGTTGCACAGGGTGGGGTCGAGACCCTATGGTACCCTCCAAACACAGCTGAGCTGTAGTCGATGAACAGCATTCTCACATAGGTATTCCTCTTGTCCAGATGGGTTAGGGCAGTGTGCAGTGTGGTTGCGATTGCGTTGTCTGTGGACCTATTGGGGCGGTTGGAGTGGGTCTAGGGTGTCAGGTAGGGTGGAGGTGATATGGTCCTTGACTAGTCTCTCAAAGCACTTCATGATGACGGAAGTGAGTGCTACATGGCGGTAGTCGTTTAGCTCAGTTACCGTAGCTTTCTTGGGAACAGGAACAATGGTGGCCCTCTTGAAGCATGTGGGAACAGCAGACTGGGATAAGGATTGATTGAATATATCCGTAAACACACCAGCCAGCTGGTCTGCACATGCTCTGAGGACGCGGCTGGGGATGCCGTCTGGGCCTGCAGCCTTGCGAGGGTTAACACGCTTAAATGTTTTACTCACATCAGCTGCAGTGAAGGAGAGTCCACAGGTTTTGGTAGCGGGCCGTGTCAGTGGCACTGTATTGTCCTCAAAGCGGGCAAAGAAGTTGTTTAGTCTGTCTGGGAGCAAGACATCCTGGTCCGCAACGGGGCTGTTTCTCTTTTTGTAATCTGCGATTGACTGTAGACCCTGCCACATACCTCTTGTGTCTGAGCCGTTGAATTGTGACTCTACTTTGTCTCTATACTGACGCTTAGCTTGTTTGATTGCCTTGCGGAGGGAATAGCTACACTGTTTGTATTCGGTCATGTTTCCGGTCACCTTGCCCTGATTAAAAGCAGTGGTTCGCGCTTTCAGTTTTGCGTGAATGTTGCCATCAATCCACGGTTTCTGGTTTGGGAATGTTTTAATAGTTGCTGTGGGTACGACAACGCCGGTGCACTTGCTAATAAACTCGCTCACCGAGTCAGCGTATTTGTCAATGTTGTTGTTTGACGCAATGTGGAACATATCCCAGTCCACTTGATCGAAGCAATCTTGAAGTGTGGAATCAGATTGGTCGGACCAGCGTTGAACAGACCTGAGTGTAGGAGCTTCCTGTTTTAGTCTCTGTCTATAGGCTGGAAGCAACAAAATGGTCGTGGTCAGCTTTTCCAAAGGGAGGCCTGGGGAGGGCCTAATATGCATCGCGAAAGTTAGAATAACAATGATCCAGGGTTTTACCAGCCCTGGTTGCACAATCGATATGCTGATAGAATTTAGGGAGTCTTGTTTTCAGATTGGCCTTGTTAAAATCCCCAGCTACAATGAATGCAACATCAGGATATGTGGTTTCCAGTTTACATAGAGTCAAATGAAGTTCGTTCAGGGCCATCGATGTGTCTGCTTGGGGGGGAATATATGCAGCTGTGATCATAATCGAAAATAATCTCTTGGTAAATAATAACATTTGATTGGAATTCTAAGTCCGGTGAACAGAAGGACTTGAGTTCCTCTCTGTTGTTATGATCACACCACGTCTCGTTAATCATAAGGCATACCCCCTCCCCCCCCCCCCCCGCTCTTCTTCTTACCAGAAAGATGCTTGTTTCTGTCGGCGCGATGCGTGAAGAAACCAGCTGGCTGTACTGACTCCGATAGCGTGTCTCGTGTGAGACATGTTTCCGTGAAGCAAAGAACATTGAAGCAAAGAACGTGAAGCAAAGAACATTAAATATCTTCAAATCAAATGTTTTTATATAGCCCTTCGTACATCAGCTGATATCTCAAAGTGCTGTACAGAAACCCAGCCTAAAACCCCAAACAACAAGCAATGCAGGTGTAGAAGCACGGTGGCTAGGAAAAACTCCCTAGAAAGGCCAAAACCTAGGAAGAAACCTAGAGAGGAACCAGGCTATGTGGGGGGGCCAGTCCTCTTCTGGCTGTGCCGGGTGGAGATTATAACAGAACATGGCCAAGATGTTCAAATGTTCATAAATGACCAGCATGGTCAAACAATAATAATCACAGGCAGAACAGTTGAAACACGGCCAGGTGGACTGGGGACAGCAAGGAGTCATCATGCCAGGTAGTCCTGAGGCATGGTCCTAGGGCTCAGGTCCTCCGAGAGAGAGAAAGAAAGAGAGAAAGAGATAATTAGAGAGAGCATACTTAAATTCACACAAGACACCGGATAGGACAGGAGAAGTACTCCAGATATAACAAACTGACCCTAGCTGACACAAACTACTGCAGCATAAATACTGGAGGCTGAGACAGGAGGGGTGGGAGACACTGTGGCCCCGTCCGATGATACCCCCGGACAGGGCCAAACAGGAAGGATATAACCCCACCCACTTTGCCAAAGCACAGCCCCCACACCACTAGAGGGATAAGAGGGAAACGAAGCGGTCTTCTGGTCAGACTCCGGAGACGGGCACATCGCGCACCACTCCCTAGCCAATGTCCAGTCTCTTGACAACAAGGTTCATGAAATCCGAGCAAGGGTAGCATTCCAGAGGGACATCAGAGACTGTAACGTTCTTTGCTTCACGGAAACATGGCTCACTCGAGAGACGCTATCGGAGTCGGTGCAGCCAGCTGGTTTCTCCACGCATCGCGCCGACAGAAACAAACATCTTTCTGGTAAGAAGAGGGGCGGGGGCGTATGTTGACCGCATTATCTACCAAGGGAATTCTCCCCCCAAGCAAACACATCGATGGCTCTGAACAAACTTTATTTGACTCTTTGCAAAATGGAATCCAAATATCCTGAGGCTGCATTCATTGTAGCTGGGGATTTTAACAAGGCCAATCTGAAAACAAGACTCCCTAAATTCTATAAGCATATCGATTGCGCAACCAGGGCTGGTAAAACCTTGGATCATTGCTATTCTAACTTCCGCAACGCATATAAGGCCCTCCCCCGCCCTCCTTTTGGAAAAGCTGACCACGACTCCATGCCTACAGACAGAAGCTAAAACAAGAAGCTCCCACGCTGAGGTCAGTTCAACGCTGGTCCGACCAATCTGATTCCATCACGTGGACTGGGATAGGTTTCGTATTGCGTCAAACAACAACATTGACGAATACGCTGATTCGGTGAGCGAGTTCATTAGAACGTGCATTGAAGATGTCGTTCCCATAGCAACGATTAAAACATTCCCAAACCAGAAACCGTGGATTGATGGCAGTATTCACGTGAAACTGAAAGCGCGAACCACTGCTTTTAATCAGGGCAAGGTGACCGGAAACATGACCGAATACAAACAGTGTAGCTATTCCCTCTGCAAGGCAATCAAACAAGCTAAGCGTCAGTATAGAGATAAAGTAGAATCACAATTCAACGGCTCAGACACAAGAGGTATGTAGCAGGGTCTACAGTCAATCACAGATTACAAAAAGAAAACCAGCCCAGTCACGGACCAGGATGTCTTGCTCCCAGACAGACTAATTAACTTTTTTGCCCGCTTTGAGGACAATACAGTGCCACTGACACGGCCCGCAACCAAAACATGCGGACTCTCCTTCACTGCAGCCGAGGTGAGTAAAACATTTAAGCGTGTTAACCCTCGCAAGGCTGCAGGCCCAGACGGCATCCCCAGCCGCACCCTCAGAGCATGCGCAGACCAGCTGGCTGGTGTGTTTACGGACATATTCAATCAATCCCTATCTTAGTCTGCTGTTCCCACATGCTTCAAGAGGGCCTCCATTGTTCCTGTTCCCAAGAAAGCTAAGGTAACTGAGCTAAACGACTACCGCCCCGTAGCACTCACTTCCGTCATCATGAAGTGCTTTGAGAGACTAGTCAAGGACCATATCACCTCCACCCTACCTGACACCCTAGACCCACTCCAATTTGCTTACCGCCCAAATAGGTCCACAGACGATGCAATCTCAACCACACTGCACACTGCCCTAACCCATCTGGACAAGAGGAATACCTATGTGAGAATGCTGTTCATCGACTACAGCTCAGCATTTAACACCATAGTACCCTCCAAACTCGTCCTGTGCAACTGGGTACTGGACTTCCTGACAGGCCACCCCCAGGTGGTGAGGGTAGGTAACAACATCTCCACCCCGCTGATCCTCAACACTGGGGCCCCACAAGGGTGCGTTCTGAGCCCTCTCCTGTACTCCCTGTTCACCCACGACTGCGTGGCCACGCACGCCTCCAACTCAATCATCAAGTTTGCGGACGACACAACAGTGGTAGGCTTGATTACCAACAACGACGAGACGGCCTACAGGGAGAAGGTGAGGGCCCTCGGTGTGTGGTGTCAGGAAAATAACCTCACACTCAACGTCAACAAAACTAAGGAGATGATTGTGGACTTCAGGAAACAGCAGAGGGAACACCCCCCAATCCACATCGATGGAACAGTAGTGGACCTCAGGAGGCTGAAGAAATTCGGCTTGTCACCAAAAGCACTCACAAACTTCTACAGATGCACAATCGAGAGCATCCTGTCGGGCTGTATCACCGCCTGATACGGCAACTGCTCCGCCCACAACCGTAAGGCTCTCCAGAGGGTAGTGAGGTCTGCACAACGCATCACCGGGGGTAAACTACCTGTCCTCCATGGACACCTACACCACCCGATGTCACAGGAAGACCATAAAGATCATAAAGGACAACAACCACCCGAGGCACTGCCTGTTCACCCCGCTATCATCCAGAAGGCGAGGTCAGTACAGGTGCATCAAAGCTGGGACCGAGAGACTGAAAAACAGCTTCTATCTCAAGGCCATCAGACTGTTAAACAGCCACCACTAACATTGAGTGGCTGCTGCCAACACACTGAATCAACTCCAGCCACTTTAATAATGGGAATTGATGGGAATTGATGTAAAATATATCACTAGCCACTTTAAACAATGCTACTTAATATAATGTTTACATACCCTACATGATTTATCTCATATGTATACGTATATACTGTACTCTATATCATCTACTGCATCTTTATGTAATACATGTATCACTAGCCACTTTAAACTATGCCACTTTGTTTACATAGTCATCTCATATGTATATACTGTACTCGATACCATCTACTGCATCTTGCCTATGCCGCTCTGTACCATCACTCATTCATATATCTTTATGTACATATTCTTTATCCCTTTACACTTGTGTGTATAAGGTAGTAGTTTTGGAATTGTTAGCTAGATTACTCGTTGGTTATTACTGCATTGTCGGAACTAGAAGCACAAGCATTTCGCTACACTCGCATTAACATCTGCTAACCATGTGTATGTGACAAATACAATTTGATTTGATTTGAAAAGAATGAGGTGATCGATGGTATCAAAAGCAGCACTAAGGTCTAGGAGCACAAGGACAGATGCAGAGCCTCGGTCTGATGCCATTAAAAGGTAATTTACCACCTTCACAAGTGCAGTCTCAGCGCTATGATGGAGTCTAAAACCAGACTGAAGCATTTCGTATTGTTTGTCTTCAGGAAGGCAGTGAGTTGCTGCGCAACAGCCTTTTCTAAAAATGTTGAGAGGAATGGAAGATTCGATATAGGCCGATTAGTTTTTTTTTTTTTTTCTGGGTCAAGGTTTGGCTTTTTCAAGAGAGGCTTTATTACTGCCACTTTTAGTGAGTTTGGTACACATCCGGTGGATAGAGAGACGTTTATTATGTTCAACATAGGAGGGCCAAGCACAGGAAGCAGCTCTTTCAGTAGTTTAGTTGGAAAAGGGTCCAGTATGCAGCTTGAAGGTTAAGAGGCCATGATTATTTTCATCATTGTGTCAAGAGATATAGTACTAAAACACTTGAGTGTCTCTCTTGATCCTATGTCCTGGCAGAGTTGTGCAGACTCAGGACAACTGAGCTTTGAAGGAATACACAGATTTACGGAGTCCGTAATTTGCTTTCTAATAATCATGATCTTTTCCTCAAAGAAGTTCATAAATTTATTACTGCTGAAGTGAAAGCCATCCTCTCTTGGGGAATGCTGCTTTTTAGTTAGCTTTGCGACAGTATCAAAAAGGAATTTTGGTTTCTTATTAATTCTTATTTTCCTCAATTAAGTTGGAAACATAGGATGATTGAGCAGCAGTGAGGGCTCTTCGATACTGCACGGTACTGTCTTTCCAAGATATTTGGAAGACTTACAGTTTGTTGTGACACCATTTCCGTTCCAATTTTCTGGAAGCTTGCTTCAGAGCTTGGGTATTTTCTGTATACCAGGGAGCTAGTTTCCTATGAGAAATGATTTTAATTTTTAGGGGTGCAACTACATCTAGGGTATTGCGCAAGGTTAAATTGAGTTCCTCAGTTAGGTTGTTAACTGATTTTTGGCCTCTGACGTCCTTGGGTAGGCATAGGGAGTCTGGAAGGGCATCAAGGAATCTTTGTGTTGTCTGTGAATTTATAGCACGGCTTTTGATGCTCCTTGGTTGGGGTCTGAGCAGATTATTTGTTGCAATTGCAAACGTAATAAAATGGTGGTCCGATAGTTCAGGATTATGAGGAAAAACATTAAGATCCACAACATCTTATGTCTCTCTGGAATGCTACCCTTGCTCAGATTCATCTACCTTGTTGTCAAGAGACTGGACATTGGCGAGTATTATGCTTGGGAGCGGTGCACGATGTGCCCGTCTCTGGAGCCTGACCAGAAGACCGCTTCGTCTGCATTTTTTACGTCGTCGTTGTTTTTGTTCGCCGGCTGGGATCCGATCCATTGTCCTCCGTGGTGGGCAAAACAGAGGATCCGCTTCGGGAAAGTCTTATTCCTGGTCGTAATGATGGTGAGTTGACGTTGCTCTTATATGCAATAGTTCCTCCCTACTGTATGTAACAAAACCTAATATTACCTGGGGTACCAATGTAAAAAATAACACATAAAAGAAAAAATACTGCATCGTTTCCTAGGAACGCGAAGCGAGGCGGCCATCTCTTTCGGCGCCTGAAGTTGTTCAGAGGAGACTGCGTGTATCAGGCCTTCATGGTCGAATTGCTGCAATTAACCACTACTAAAGGATACCAATAATAAGAAGAGACTTGCTTGGGCCAAGAAACACAAGCAATGGACATTGGACAGGTGGAAATCTGTCCATTGGTCCGATGAGTCCGAATGTTAGATTTTTGGTTACAACCGCCTTGTCTTTGTGAGATAAAGAGTAGATGAATGGATGATCTCCGCATGTGTGGTTCCCACCGTGAAGCATGGAGTAGGAAGTGTGATGGTGTGGGGGTGCTTTGCTGGTGACACTGTCAGTGATTTATTTTGAATTCAAGGCACACTTAACCAGCATGGCTACCACAGCATTCTGCAGTGATATGCCATCCCATCTGGTTTAGTGGGACTATAATTTGTTTTTCAACAGGACAATGACCCAACACACACTTCCTGACTGTATAAGGGCTATTTGACCAAGAAGGAGAGTGATGGAGTGCTGCATCAGATGACCTGGCATCCACAATCACCCGACCTCAACCCAATTGAGATGGTTTGGGATGAGTTGGACCGCAGAGTGAAGGAAAAGCAGCCAACAATTGCTCAGCATATGTGGGAACTCCTTCAAGACTGTTGGAAAAGCTTTCCAGGTGAAGCTAGTTGAGAGAATGCCAAGGGCATACAAAGCTGTTATCAAGGCAAGGGTGGCTACTTTGAAGAATCTCAAATATAAAATATATTTTGATTTGTTTAACACTTTTTTGGTTACTGCATGATTCCATATGTGTTATTTAATAGTTGTGATGTCTTCACTATTATTCTACAATGTTGAAAATGGTGCAAATACAGAAAAACCCTTGAATAGTAGGTGTGTCCAATATTTTGACTGGTACTGTATATACAGAGTGTAAACTACGTTGAGACCTAGGCCCCACAGTTAACTTGTGACTGTCACGATGGATTTTAAACTGAACAGGTGACGGAAGTCTGTTAGATTTTGTGGAGAAAAAAGTGAAGTGAATGTAGGATTACAAATTAAACGAAGCTCAAGAACACATTGTATACCGTTGAATCAATACAATTGCAACAGAATAAGCTGTAAGTTAGTAAGTGATAGTACCAAGTGATAGTACTCACTGGGCAAAAACTGGTTGAATCAATGTTGTTTCCACATTAGTTCAACCAAAAAAAATGTTATGTGATGACGTTGAATACACATGGAAAAATGATTGGATTTGAAAAAAGTCATCAACGTAAGGGATTTTTTTTCTTTCCCCCAAACATTTAAAGCTGCAATATATAACTTTTTGGGCTACCTGAGATTTTTGCAACCAAGAAATGGCGGAGCGATTTCTGTATAGTGCATCTTTAACCTAAATCCAATGACATGGTGAAATGTTTTGTTGATTTCACGTTGTATTCACATTAGTTGACAACTCAACCAAATGTCAACCAAAACTAGACGTTGATCTGACGTCTGTGCCCAGTAGGTAAGTTTAGACAGCATGCTGTAATTGGAGCTTGTTTAAAACAGGCTGCAGAAACCTTTATGAAATTCATGGCTTTAAATAAGCAATTAAACATTGTTAGATTATCAACCCTGACCTCTGACATTTCCTTGACTAATTGGAGTCATTTTGTTCCCAGACCATAGCAACAGCTAGGTGAGGATAATAATCCTACTACACTGTAGGAGGCTCTCACCCAATTAATTGAAATAACACAATTATGCATGTGTATGCAGTACGCTATCTATGCTTTCACCTTATCAATCCGTTCTAATGACCTCTCCTATCCACCAACCTAGCCAAATCAACCAAGTGAAGGCCTCACAGTGAAGATGTAATGGATTTCTGATGATTAGCTCATCCTCCTGGCATGGGAGAAGTGTTTTCCGGACTAAACTTTCCCTTGGCTTCCTGGATTCTGCAGTGTCTTCTTTATTTCCATTCTATATGTGGTTGATGATTAGGATCATGCGTTGGTTAACTGATAATGTTGTTATTGTAAATGGTTTCTTTAGATGCTCCTTGGCTTGGCTTGGCTTGGCTTGGACATATTGTAGGTTACAGCTTTCTGAGGGCTGAATGATAAGGATTCTAGTTTTCTATTCTACAGTACAGTATATTCATGAATTCTATGTGGGGCCTAAAATGCAATACCTCAGGACTGTGTGTATTCAGATCAGTGAAGGCTGCTGAGGGGAGGATGGCTCATAATAATGGCACGTGCCTGTCCTCCCCAATTAAGGCGCCCTCAACCTCCTGTGATTCAGATGTTATATATCTCCTTTCAAAGCTTTAGTGCGCACAGCTAAACAATGTAGTAGTAGGTTGCCTTTTAAAGATTAAAGGCCTGAATCTTTCTTGTTCCTGAGCAATGGATCATCAACTTGCAAAGCTCGGGCAAACTCGCTTTTTCTTAAGAGTACAAGCTGACAGCATTTCAATAGCATATATCAGGCAAAGTAAATTGGCTCTGCTGCGCGTTGCTACACTTGAGAAGGGAATTACAGCACAATGGAGGTGCAAACTAAAGAGATGAGCTGGGAATAATGTTATCCAGGGGCATAAGTTTAATGGTGGCAAGTACACTCGTAAAAATAGCTGCTATCTAGAACCTAAAACCCTTTAAAGAACCCTTTTTGGTTCCAGGTAGAACCCTTTCCACAGAGGGCTGGGGACTGTTGAAGAACCCTTTTGGAACCCTTTTTTCTAAGAGTGTATTGTATAAAAAGTGGATTGAAGCTGGACGGTCTCCTGGGGTTGCATCGCTACTTATCATCATTGAATAACCCAAGGAGACTTAATAGATGTGTTGTCGGTCTGCAGTTGGACAATGGGAAATCACACTGGGATAGATAACATAATCAACTGTGATCTTTATGAAAAATATTCACATGATGGAGGAAAACGTCTTGCCATACGAAGCACAGAGACTTTTAAGCACTGAAAAATTGTCCAATCGCTCTGATCTATAGGAAACCAAGTAGAAAGGGTGTGTGGGAGTGAACATACTGCAACAGAATATCAATATGATGGATCTTCTCAGGGGATTTGTTTTTTATCTTAGAACGGGGGACTATTTTGTCTTGATCCAACACTATATTATGCTCTGAGAGACAATGGAAGACAAAAAGGGTGGATAGTATTGGCCAACTGCAGAGCTATTGAATGTCTCACTCTTTCCTCTTGACTCACCCTCTATAGTGATTGCTTCCACATAACATGCATCACTCTGTTTTCCTCCTATATATATATGCATGTAGGGTAAACAATCAGTTGATGAAAAACCTTTGGTAACTGAGGGTTTTTT
This sequence comes from Oncorhynchus mykiss, assembly GCF_013265735.2. Lineage (NCBI taxonomy): Eukaryota > Metazoa > Chordata > Actinopteri > Salmoniformes > Salmonidae > Oncorhynchus > Oncorhynchus mykiss. Next base: position 33,094,623 of record NC_048574.1, on the reverse strand, counting down.
CTTTCTGAAACCTAATGAAAAATAATGTATGTGCTTCTACACCTGCATTGCTTGCTGTTTGGGGTTTTAGGCTGGGTTTCTGTACAGCACTTTGAGATATCAGCTGATGTACGAAGGGCTATATAAATACATTTGATTTGATTTGGTCTGACTGTCTGGTTTACCTAATCCACCAAAACTAATCCATCTTCTTCTGACAGCCAGGTTCAATTCTTTCTCCTTATCATATTTTCTTCCACAGTAATTGCCTTTTTTTCCCATTTCTCTGGTTCAGAAAAAAATATTGATTAAATTGTGTATCTTGGCGGCACTGAAAAAAAAACATGACGAGAGAGGCCTCAGCAGCCCAGTCAGTCAGCCTGGCTTGTAATGCATCTTTATCTCTGACTCTGACAAACGAGCACAATCCTTTTTAATTGTCATTACCGTCCGCTGGTCCGCATGCAAGCACACTTTCGATCTTTCCATGGGGAGACTCAGCTATACTTTAGCTATATTCTTTTTAGCGAGGCTCATCTAGGGTCCACACTAAATTGACCTAAGTGTGTTGTGGTCGCATCAATAGTGTTTGTCGATGACTTTGCTGTTACCATGATAACGTGGCTTTTAAACCACTGAATTAAGGGTACACCAGAGAGTTGTGAATGTGCTGTCATTATTGTAATTTCATTACATTTTCATTAATTTCATTACATTTTCTGGTTACAAATCAAATCATTCATAAGCCTTGGAAAAGAAAATGGTTAATTATAAGTTTTCTTCTGTTACTGTGGGCATAATAAGGCCTAAACACCTCTCCTCTAACCTCTGCAATTCATTCATATTGTGTAACCTTCTCTCTCTCTCTCCACTCCTCTGGACTTATTACCTCTCCTTCCCTCACCTCCTCAACCTCCTTCCCTCCATATATCCTGTGTAGGGTTGCAAAGGGAGGGTATATTACTGGAAACTTTCGAAGTTTACTTTTTGGTATCTTTCATGGATTTTATGTATCAGGATAAAGGTAAGACCCAGATGCAGAACGTGTTAAAGTAACAATGTTTATTACAGCAACAGGGGCAAAGGTACAGGATGGCAGGCAGACTCAGGTCAGGCAGAGGTCGGTAATCCAGAGGGGGGGCAAAGGTACAGGAAGGCAGGCAGGCACAGGGTCAGGGTCAGGCAGAGTGGTGAGCGGGCACAGGGTCAAGACAGGCAAGGGTCAAAACGAGGAGGACAAGTAAAGAGAGGCTGGGGAAAAGCAGGAGCTGATACAAAAAACTCTGGTTGACTTGACAAACAAGACGAACTGGCAACAGACAAACAGAGACCACAGGTATAAATACACAGAGGATAATGGGGAAGATGGGCGACACCTGGGGGGGGGGGTTGAAATAGATCAGGGCTTGACAGTACCCCCACTAGAGGAGCCACCTGGCATCCTACCTGGGTGCATACCTGGTTGACCTGGGTGAAAGTCAGCGGTGAGGGCCGGGTCCAGGATGTCTTTAGCGGGTACCCAGCACCTCTCCTCCGGGACAGTCAACCAGGTACTGGAAACCGCTGCCCTGAGGTCGAACACTCAGGAGGTGTCACACTGTGTACGCCGTATGGCCATCGATGACATGAGGAGGAGGGGTGGGCCTGGAAACAGAAGACAAAGGGCTGTGAGACACAGGCTTAATTCTAGAGACATGGAAAGTAGGGTGAATACGGAGAGTACGGAGAATACGGACAAGACGAACAGCAGTGGGGCTAATGACTCTAGAGATGGGGAACTGGCCAATGAAATGGGGGGAAAGTTTATGGGACTCCAGCCGGAGTGGCAGGTCCCGGGTGGAGAGCCATACCCTTTGCCTGAGCCGATAGCGTGGCGCAGGGGTCCGGTTATTGCCTATACCTGGATGTGGTCTTCAACAGAGTGGCCCGGGCTCTCTTCCATGTACCGCGACAGCGGCGGATGAACATCTGGGCAGAGGGATTGCTGACTTCCTCCTCTTGTTCGGGGAAGAGCGGAGGCTGATATCCCAGGGAACACTCGAAGGGCGAGAGACCCATGGCAGAGCAAGGAAGGGTGTTGCGGGCATACTCAACCCATACTGAACCCATACCAGTTGCTGGTAGGGTTGGCGGAGAATAGGCAGCGAAGAGTAGTCTTCAGACCCTGGTTGGCTCTCTCCGTCTGGCCGTAGGACTGGGGTATCAGGAGGACAGGCTGGCCAATGACCCAATGAGGGTGCAGAACGCTTTCCAGAACTGAGATGAGAACTGGGGGCCCCGGTCAGAGACCATGTTGACTGGCAGTCCATGGATCCGGAAGACATGCTGCATCATGAGCTGGGCCGTCTCCTTGGCAGAGGGTAGTTTGGGGAGAGGAATGAAGTGGGCTGCCTTGAAAAAACGATCCACCACAGTCAGGATGGCGGTGTTGCCATCACATGGGAGAAGACCCGTGACAAAGTCCCACACCGTCCAGGGACGATGTGGGACAGGCAGAGGTTGGAGGAGACCAGCTGGAGCTTGTCGAGGAGTCTTGTTCTGTGCACACTGTGCAAGCGGTGACAAATGTGGAGACGTCAGAGACCATGGTAGCCACCAAAAGTGTCGTCAAACAAAAGCCAGTGTCCGGTGGGAGCCCGGGTAAGCAGGCCAGTCTAGAAGAGTATGCCCAGGAGAGCGGAGCAGACCACGTCATGCTTTTTTCATTAATTAGGTGATTTTCTCTTGAACCATACATATAGTCTATCTACTATAAACTCATGGACAATGTGGACACAGATGTAAAAAAAAAAAATGAATACATTTCTTAAAAGTTATTCAAGTAATAATCACCAAAGTTACGATTATTTTCTGTTAATTACCAAAAATGACTGAAGATTCCAGGAAAGTACCAGTAGCTTTGCAACCCTACTGCTGTGTGATCTCTTCTCTTGCCTCCCATCTCCTCCTCACACAGGTTTCTACAAACCATTTTCCATATGAAAAAAAATCAATCCATCATAGGGAGACTGCAGGAGGATGAGAAAATGGAACAATTAGGGTTGAACCAGTGAAAATACCGGTCTAAATTAGCCTGTCCACTCACTCAACGAGTTGCCAATTTATATTCCTGAGAAGTGCCCCCTGCGTCAGCATACAGATAACATTTTAAGAGAAGACCAATTTACTCCTCACAATTAGTTAGGCCCACTCTATTAGCTCAATTAGCTGGTTGGGGTGATGTTGGGTCTGGACCCTCCTCAAATTGACACACAGATTGCTCTGTACCATAACAATGAAGGTACATCTTAGAGCTCTGTTCGGTCAAAACTGGTGTCTGATCGTTTCTAAGACTGGATAAAACAACATGCAGCACATGAAAAGTAAAATCCAATATCCAATATCCAACATCAAGAGAAAAATCCAATCTCTGGCCAATTTTACAACAAAAGGTGAAATATATCTTGGCTTCGATAATCAGAGATACTTGGAAGGGTAGCCTATCAGACAGAATATTGGTAATTTTGTTGGGTTTAGTAGTAACGATTTTCGAGGGCTTTTCTAATTATCTAAAGAAGTATGCGAGAGTGAGAGAACTGGAGATAATACAGAGACATCATGAATATTAACAATTGAATGCATCATCCATAGAATTAGAAATTAGAATACTTAAAACTTCTTTGGGCTGCAATCCCATTAACGGGATCGATATGACAACAGCCAGTGCAGGGCGCCAAATTCAAACAACATAAATCTCACAATTAAAATTCTTCAAACATACATGTATCTTATACCGTTTTAAAGGTAATCTTGTTGTTAATCCCACCACAGTGTCCGATTTCAAATAGGCTTTACAGAAAAAGCACCACAAACGATTATATTAGGTCACCACCAACTCACAGAAAAACACAGCCATTTTCCAGCCAAAGAGAGGGGTCACAAAAAGCACAAATAGGCATAAAATGAATCACTAACCTTTGATAATCTTCATCAGATGACACTCATAGGACTTCATGTTACATAATACATGTATGTTTTGTTTGATAAAGTTCATATTTATATCAACAAATCTGAGTTTACATTGGCGTGTTACGTTCAATAGTTCCAAAAACATCCAGTGATTTTGCATAGCCACATCAATTTTACAGAAATACTCATCACAAGTGAGTATTTGTGTTACACATGTAATTATAGATATACCTCTCCTTAATGCAACCGCTGTGTCAGATTTTTTAAAAACCATGTAATAATCTGAGAATGGCGCTCAGAAAAAAAAAATTATCGCCATGTTGGAGTCAACAGAAATCAGAAATAACATTATAAATATTCCCTTACCTTTGATGATCTTCATCAGAATGCACTCCCAGGAATCCTAGTTCCACAATAAATATTTGTTTTGTTCGATAATGTCCATTATTTATGTCCAAGTAGCTACTTTAGTTAGGGCGTTTAGTACACAAATCCAAACGCTCATGCAGGTCCAACCGAACGTCGAGCCGACGAAAAGGTCAAAAAGTTATATTACAGGTTGTAGAAACATTTCAAACTAAGTATAGAATCAATCTTTAGGATGTTTTTACCATAAATCTTCAATAACGTTCCAACCGGAGAATTCCATTGACTGTAGAAAAGCCATGGAACGCAGGTCGCTCTCATGTGAAATGCGCATGACCAGGACCTGGCTTTCTGCCAGACCACTGACTCAAAGAGCTCTCATCCGGCCCCACTTCACAGTAGAAGCCTCATTCAAGTTTCTAAAGATGGTTGACATCTAGTGGAAGCCTAGGAAGTGCAACTTAACCAATATCCCACTGTGTATTCGATAGGGCTGAGTTCAAAAATTACAAACCTCAGATTTCCCACTTCCTTTTTGGATTTTTTTCTCAGGTTTATGCCTGCCATATGAGTCCAGTTATACTCACAGACATCATTCAAACAGTTTTAGAAACTCCAGAGTGTTTTCTATCAAAATGTACTAATAATATGCATATATTAGCAACTGGGACTGAGGAGCAGGCTGTTTACTCTGGGCACCTCTGGGCACCTTATTCATCCAAGCTACTCAATACTGCCCCTGCAACCATAAGAAGTTTTTAATAGAATCTCTATGGCAACATCACTGTTATGTCATAATGGTTGGTAAAACCAAACCACCATACCACACCAACCACCTTACCATAACACTCAAACACAATTGCGCAAAAGTGTTCTCCAGTCATGAATGGTATCCTATAAATTGTTTGGATTGGAAATGTGATTGGTTTTAAAACCATTTGGATTGGTTCATGGCAACAACTATTTCAGAAATCAGTAAGTCATCCATTTCTGTATACTCTTTTAACATCTAAATTGATAATCTTGAATGATCTGTAAACAGTGATTTCCTTAATGATGTAGCCCCTCATATAATGTTGTTTGAGTTACTATGGCGCATCAACACAAGTCTCGTCTCTGATCCATCATTTAAGTAATTTTCTTTAAAGCAAAGTTACATTTTTTATTTCAAAATGTGATCCACCTTTATGACGGGTCAACTGTCACGTCACAGAGACAGTTTGGACAAATAACATTACAGTAGAGTAGGCGAATATGTTGCCACATCACTGCTTATAATAGCCTAGTCGAGAAAACTGTCATGCTTTATTCATTTAATCACATTAATGTATATATGTTTGTGTCTCTATGCATTTTACTCTATTGCTAGATCAATCAATTAACTTGATTCTCAATGCAACCTTACCTCTTAAGGGAAGAAGTGTTTTTCTAAACTTGCTCAGGTGATCCACTGTGCTGGTGGGAATATCTCTTATGATGAACTCCTCAAGTGTGTTCAGATATACTTCAACAAGCTGGTGGTAAGACTGTCACTCTCCTCTCACACATAAAAAAAATAAGATACACTATATATGCAAAAGTATATGGACACCCCTTCAAATGAGTGGATTCAGCTATTTCAGCCTCACCAATTGCTGACAGGTCTTTAAAACCGAGCACACAGCCATGCAATCTCCATAGACAAACACTGGCAGTAGAATGGCCTCACTGAAGAGCTCAGGGACTTTCAGTGTGGCACCGTAATAGGATCATCAAATTTCTGCCCTGCTAGAGCTACCCCGGTCAATTGTAAGTGCTGTTATTGTGAAGTGTAAACATCTAGGAACAACAACAGCCGCATTGTGGTAGGCCACACAAGCTCACAGAATGGAACCGCCGAGTGCTGTAGCTTGTACTGCGTAAAAATATTCTGTCCTCGGTTGCAACACTTACTACCGAGTTACAAACTTGTCTCAGGAAGCAACGTCAGCACAATAACTGTTTGTCGGAAGCTTCATGAAATGGGTTTCCATAGCCAAGCAGCCACACACAAGCCTAAGATCGCCAAGCGTCGGCTGGAGTGGTGTAAAGCTTTCCGCCATTTCTCTGGACTGATGAATCACGCTTCACCATCTCGCAGTCTGACAGATGAGTCTGGGTTTGGCAGATGCCAGGAGAAAGCTACCTGCCCCAATGCATTGGGCCAACTGTAAGGTTTGGTGGAGGAGGAATAAATGTCTGGGGTTGTTTTCATGGTTCCGGCTAGGCCCTTAGTTCGAGTGAAGGTACTTTGGTACTTTTTACCCCTTTTTCTCCCCAATTTCGTGATTTCCAATTCGTAGTTACAGTCTTGTCCCATCACTGTAACTCCCGTACGGATTCGGGAGAGGTGAAGGGCGAGAGCCATGCGTCCTCTGAAACATGACCTTGCCAAGCTGCACTGATTCTTGACACATTGCTCACTTAACCCGGAAGCCAGCTGCACCAACGTGTTGGAGGAAACACTGTCCACTGGGGACCGTGTCAGTGTGCATGCAACCGGCACGCCACAGGAGTCGCTAGAGCGCGATGGGACAAGGACATCCGGGCCGGCCAAACCCTCCCCTAACCCGGACGATTCTGGGCCAATTGTGCACCGCCTAATGGGTCTCCCAGGGTTGCGGCTGGCTGCAACACAGCCTGGGATCGAACCCGGGTCTGTAGTGACACCTCTAGAATAGCGATGCCACTCGGGAGGCCCTGTTGAGGGAAATCTTAACACTACAGCATACAATTACATTCTCAGATGATTCTGTTTTTCCAACTTGTGGCAACAGTTTGGGGAAGTCCTTTTCCTGTTTCAGCATGACAATTCCCCTGTGCACGAAGTGAGGTCCATACAGAAATGTTTTTTCGAGAACGGTGTGGATAAAATTGACTGGCCTGCATAGAGCCCTGACCTCAATACCATCAAACACCTTTGGGATGAATTGGAACGCTGACTGCGAGCCAGGTCTAATCGCCCAACATTGGTGCCAGATCAAACTAATGATCTTGTGGCTGAATGGAAGCAAGTCCCCGCAGCCATTCTACATCTAGTAGAAAGCCATCCCAGAAAAGTGGAGGCTGTTATAGAAGGAAAGCGGGGACCAACTCCATATTAATGCCCATGGTTTTGGAATGAGATGTCAATGAACACATAGTTGTAGTGTATGTTCTACTCTCATCAAAACCCTCCTCGGAAGATGTGTCAGGTAGTTTACAGTTGAATTGGTTCCATTGTCAGGGCAAGACAGGCTATATGTTGGATGTAGAGTTTCATCCTACCAGCTCTCCAATTGGATTGACAATTCTCAGGACTTTGAGCCCTATGCCCTGCTGTCTGCCTAACCTGTAAGTTCTAGTCAATGGTTGGTAAAAGGCCCAGCTGAATTTGTGTGTTTGAAGTTAGTGCATGTTTTGTTCTATTTTATTGTTCAGGTGGTCTCATTCTTGAGGCCTTCCTGGAGGACCTCCATCTCTGCTTGGATGTGTTTGGCATGGTGAGCAGTGTGCTGCTCCAATGCTGGACCCCCACGGTGAAATTCAGATACATTTTCTCTGACATCAGGGAGATAATCTCCAGACTTCAGCTCCAGTTGACTCGCTGAAGGAGCCTTTCTGACTTTACACTACACGAGCCTGCAATTGATACTCTCAGCGAGGTAAGAAATGAAAATTAATACCAAATCCACTCTGAAACAAAGTGTTTCAAAAATATCTGTTTTGCACAGCCCTATTATTGAACATGTCTAAATCCAACTATTTAATCTGTCTTGTAAATGCTGTGTGTTTCTAGACTGCTGATGAAAATGAGGAAGAGCTGCAGCTCTTAATTAAAGGGTATGTTTCCTAGAATGCATGGCAAATAACTAATGCTACCCTAGGTTTGAAATATGAAGGTCTAACTGTGAACCGTTGAGAATCAAAGGCTGATGGAAAGGAGAAAAGGAGAAGGAAAGAGTCTGTGACTTCTACCGCAGAGTATGAAAGAGATTAAAGTCCTGCACTACCCTTGGCTGTGTGAGCTAAATCACCAGACTCAAATGAGACTGGACCACCACCAGAATGACCAATTCATTTCACTCTGGTCTGAGATCCAGTTTAGTCTGGTTACATATTTTTGTTAATTGAAACTTCTCAAAAGTTTCCTGTAATAAACCTTGCACATTTTCTTAAATGAAAACTGGAAAATAAACAGAATGTGTCCTTTGTGTCTTTTTTAAATTACTCTCTCTACCTTGATAGTAACATGCATCCTCCTCTATTTGGAAAATGTTATGATTTAGTAAATATTTTACAGTGGGTCAATAATAAAATTGTAGGCTCCAAGCCTAGGTGAGGTAGGAAAGCCTTGTTGTACATTTCCCGCAACTGCTCACTGGTAAATCATGAGGTCAGATGTCTAATATACCTGGCTACCTAGTTATTTTAACAGCTAGGTCTTTCCATAGAACCAACCACTTTCCATGCTGAACATTCATTTTCAGTATAGTAACATGTATCCTAGCTTCATTGGCCAAAAGAAGAGATGTCTGGAGTCAGATTTAGAAGCTCCAGTGTGCTGTTCCCTAAGGTAAAAATACACACACACACACCTGGCTAGCTTGCATTTTAATCCTATTACTATTTCTTATCAGAACTAGGTTTTTGTAGGCTATTTGGTAGCTATCTTATCTTGCCTAAATCATTGATCACGTTTACATGCACGCAGTATTCTGGATAGAAGCTCATATCCTGCTTAAGGTCTTATTTGGGATAAGCTGTTTACATACACCTTTGATATCCCGATCACCAGTATCCCTGTATCAATGAATAAACAGAATATTCCTGAATATAGGTTAAATGGAATAGACTGAATGGCACCGGAGGGAATGGCTGCTGTTTTACGGGCTCCTAATCAAATGTGCTATTTTGTTATTTTTTTCGAATTGTTTGTAACTTTTTTTTTAAACTTATATTGTACATAATGTTGCTGCTACGATCTCCCATGACCGAAAATAACTTCTGGACATCAGAACAGCGATTACTCACCACGAAATAGACAAAGATTTTCTCTTTAACGAGCTCGACGCCACGATATGCTGCTTTCTTGGATCAATCCCCATCATTTGCGTGAAGAAAAGACGGAGAAAAAGGGGGCGGAGGTCGGGCTGAAAATTCGTAGGCGAGTGAGTAAACCTCCTACCATCCATTGTATTGGCCAACGTGCAATCACTGGAAAACAAAATGGATGATATACGATCAAGACTATCCTACCAACGGGACATTACAAACTGTAATTTTGACCGCACTCAACAATCTGTATAAGGCCATAAGCAAACAAGAAAATGCTCATCCAGAAGTGGCGCTGCTAGTGGCCGGGGACTTTTTGATTTATTTTTATTTATCCGTTATTTTACCAGGTAAGTTGACTGAGAACACGTTCTCATTTGCAGCAACGACCTGGGGAATAGTTACAGGGGAGAGGAGGGGGATGAATGAGCCAATTGTAAACTGGGGATTATTAGGTGACCGTGATGGTTTGAGGGTCAGATTGGGAATTTAGCCAGGACACCGGGGTTAACACCCCTACTCTTACGATAAGTGCCATGGGATCTTTAATGACCTCAGAGAGTCCCCGTTTAACGTCCCATCCGAGAGACGGCACCCTACACAGGGCAGTGTCCCCAATCACTGCCCTGGGGCATTGGGATATTTTTTTTAGACCAGTGGAAAGAGTGCCTCCTACTGGCCCTCCAACACCAATTCCAGCAGCATCTGGTCTCCCATCCAAGGACTGACCAGGACCAACCCTGCTTAGCTTCAGAAGCAAGCCAGCAGTGGTACTTTAATGCAGACAAATCATCCAATCCGTTTTATCTCAGTTCTACCAGTATGTCACATGTGCAATCAGAGGAAAAACAAGTCTAGACCACCTTTACTCCACACACAGAGATGCATACAAAGCTCTCCCTCGCCCTCCATTTGTCAAATCTAACCATAATTATATCCTCCTGATTCCTGCTTACAAGCAAAAACTAATCAGGAAGTACCAGTGACTCGCTCAATACTGAAGTGGTCAGATGACACGGATGCAACGCTACAGGACTACTAGCACAAACTGGAATATGTTCCGGGATTCAGCCAATGGCATTGAGGAGTATACCACCTCAGTCATAGGCTTCATCAATAAGTGCATCAACGACGTCATCCCCACAATGACCGTATGTACATATCCAAATCAGAAGCCATGAATTACAGGGAACATCCGCATCGAGTTAAAGGCTAGAGCTGCCGCTTTCAAGGAGGGGGACACTAATCTGGACGCTTATAAGAAATCCCACTATGCCCTCAGACAAACCATCAAACAGACAAAGCATCAATACAGGATTGAGATTGAATCCTACTACACCGGCTCTGACACTCGGCGGATGTGGCAGGGCTTGAAAACTATTACGGGCTACAAAGGGAAACACAGACGCGAACCTACCAGACAAGATAAATGCCTTTTATTCTCGCTTCGAGGCAAGCAACACTGAAGCATGAGAGCACCAGCTGTTCCGGACGACTGTGTAATAACACTCTTGGGAGCCGATGTGAGCAAGACCTTTAATTAAAGCTAGACCCCTTTTTCCCCTTTTTTCAATTTCCGCCTGAATGAAGTGCCCAAAGTAAACTGCCTGTTGCTCAGGCCCTGAAGCCAGGATATGCATATAATTGGTACCATTGGAAAGAAAACACTTTGAAGTTTGTAGAAATGTTAAAATAATGTAGGAGAATATAACACAATCGATATGGTTGGATATGAGCTCTTACAATGGAAAGTATACAGTGCCTTGCGAAAGTATTCGGCCCCCTTGAACTTTGCGACATTTTGCCACATTTCAGGCTTCAAACATAAAGATATAAAACTGTATTTTTTTTGTGAAGAATCAACAACAAGTGGGACACAATCATGAAGTGGAACGACATTTATTGGATATCTCAAACTTTTTTAACAAATCAAAAACTGAAAAATTGGGCGTGCAAAATTATTCAGCCCCTTTACTTTCAGAGCAGCAAACTCTCTCCAGAAGTTCAGTGAGGATCTCTGAATGATCCAGTGTTGACCTAAATGACTAATGATGATAAATACAATCCACCTGTGTGTAATCAAGTCTCCGTATAAATTCACCTGCACTGTGATAGTCTCAGAGGTCCGTTAAAAGCGCAGAGAGCATCATGAGGAACAAGGAACACACCAGGCAGGTCCGAGATACTGTTGTGAAGAAGTTTAAAGCCAGATTTGGATACAAAAATATTTCCCAAGCTTTAAACATCCCAAGGAGCACTGTGCAAGCGATAATATTGAAATGGAAGGAGTATCAGACCACTGCAAATCTACCAAGACCTGGCCGTCCCTCTAAACTTTCAGCTCATACAAGGAGAAGACTGATCAGAGATGCAGCCAAGAGGCCCATGATCACTCTGGATGAACTGCAGAGATCTACAGCTGAGGTGGGAGACTCTGTCCATAGGACAACAATCAGTCATATATTGCACAAATCTGGCCTTTATGAAAGAGTGGCAAGAAGAAAGCCATTTCTTAAAGATATCCATAAAAAGTGTTGTTTAAGTTTGCCACAAGCCACCTGGGAGACACACCAAACATGTGGAAGAAGGTGCTCTGGTCAGATGAAACCAAAATTGAACTTTTTGGCAACAATGCAAAACGTTATGTTTGGCGTAAAAACAACACAGCTGAACACACCATCCCCACTGTCAAACATGATGGTGGCAACATCATAGTTTGGGCCTGCTTTTCTTCAGCAGGGACAGGGAAGATGGTTAAAATTGATGGGAAGATGGATGGAGCCAAATACAGGACCATTCTGGAAGAAAACCTGATGGAGTCTGCAAAAGACCTGAGACTGGGATGGAGATTTGTCTTCCAACAAGACAATGATCCAAAACATAAAGCAAAATCTACAATGGAATGGTTCAAAAATAAACATATCCAGGTGTTAGAATGGCCAAGTCAAAGTCCAGACCTGAATCCAATCGAGAATCTGTGGAAAGAACTGAAAACTGCTGTTCACAAATGCTCTCCATCCAACCTCACTGAGCTCGAGCTGTTTTGCAAGGAGGAATGGGAAAACATTTCAGTCTCTCGATGTAAAAAACTGATAGAGACATACCCCAAGCGACTTACAGCTGTAATCGCTGCAAAAGGTGGCGATACAAAGTATTAACTTAAGGGGGCTGAATAATTTTGCACGCCCAATTTTTCAGTTTTTGATTTGTTAAAAAAGTTTGAAATATCCAATAAATGTCGTTCCACTTCATGATTGTGTCCCACTTGTTGTTGATTCTTCACAAAAAAATACAGTTTTATATCTTTATGTTTGAAGCCTGAAATGTGGCAAAATGTCGCAAAGTTCAAGGGGGCCGAATACTTTCAAAAGGCACTGTAGGGGCGTACTGAATTCGAGCTCCGATTATGCAATTCCTATGGCTTCAACAGGGTGTCAGCAGTCTATGTTCACAGTTTCAGGCTTGTAACTTCAAAAACAAATAAGAAATATCAGTTTTAGTACAGGGATACAGTCTTGGAAATGTATGTATGTGCGTGCGATGAATACAGAACGTGCCTGCTAAAATGAGTATCCTATTGAACATACTTCTTTCCGTAAGAAATATTATAGTTTGATGACATTTTAGGGTATCTGAGGAGTAAATAGAAATGTATTTTGACTTGTTGAAACTAAGTTTAGGGGTAGATTTTCGGATTCCTTTCTCTGCATGTTGAACGAGTGGACTACTCAATTCGATGGCACCAACTAAACAGCCTTTTTGGGATATAAAGAAGGATTTTATCTAACAAATTGACACTACATGTTATAGCTGGGACCCTTTGGATGACAAATCAGAGGAGGATTTTCGAAAAGTTAGGAAATATTTAATCACTGTTTGTGAATTTATGAAACCTGTGCTGGTGGAAAAATATTTTGATGTGGGGCCCGTTCTCAAACAATCACATGGCATGCTTTCGCTGTAACGGCTACTGTAAATCGGACAGTGCAGTTAGATTAATAAGAATTTAAGCTTTCAACTGATATAAGACACTTGTATGTACCTAAATGTTTCATATCCATCATTTGTTTGATTATCTATTTGAATTGCGCGCCCTCCAGTTTCACCGGAAGTTGTCCTGCTAGCGGAACACCTATCCCTAATTAAACAGGTCCACATTTACAAATCAGCGGGGCCAGACGGATTACCAGGATGTGTACTCAAAGGAAGCGAAGGTAACCTGCTTAAATGATTACCGCCCCGTAGCACTCACGTCGGTAGCCATGAAGTGCTTTGAAAGGCTGGTCATGGCTCATATCAACAGCATCATCCCTGATCCCCTAGACCCACTCCAATTTTCATACCGCCCCAACAGATACACAGATGAAGCAATCTCAATCGCACTCCACACTGCCCTTTGGGACAAAAGAAACACCTATGTGAGAATGCTGTTCCTTGACTACAGCTCAGCATTCAACACCATAGTGCCCACAAAGCTCATCACTAAGCTAAAGACCCTGGGACTAAACACCTCCCTCTGCAACTGGATCCTGGACTTCCAGGATCCAGTACTTCATTTAGTATTATAGGGAAACAAGTTGACAGAAGAGAAGCTGCTTGTATCTAACTATAGTTGACAAAGAAATGGCCTACCAAATGTCTGAAATTATAATATGGCCTACCAAATGTTGGAAATTATAAGCAGAAATATATCTAAATTGGGGGTGAAAGTAACCTAAACCAGTAGGCTACACAGTCCAGTACAGAGTATCATCAAATTATTATGGTGCATCAAATTTTGCAGGTAGCCTACTTTTTGAAGTGATTTGTTTGACAATCAGATGAAAACATCATCACATAACACTGAGCCTGCACAGACCGAGAAAAACAAAATTAAACGAGATAAGATGTTCACATGCCACAGTATCCCATCTAAGATCAGCATGTCCCAGGCAACTTATCCGGGTTATTGTAAACGGGATATGATGTTTATATGCGTCAACTCAAAAACAGAATAATAACGGGATATTGTTGTGCATGTAAGCATCGTCAACATGCTTATTATCTTATTAACTCCAAAAAAGAAGTTATTACACAACAGTGGAGGCTGCTGAGGGGAGAACGGCTCATAATAATGATTGAAATGGCATCAAACACATAGAAACCATGTGTCATACCATTCCACTCATTCTGCTCCAGCCATTACCACGAGCCCGTCCTCCCCAATTAAGGTACCACCAACCTCCTGTGCCTCACAGGAATAATAAAGTTACAATTCTAATTCAATAATGACATTTTTGTGTTGTGTAAATGCATCATAATGCTCATTCTAGACATTCAGTTTTATCGTTTTTTTGCAATATTCCCCATGTAATGTTAATGGGGAGCTAACATAGCTGCCATAGAACTTTGAAGTGTCATGTGAATGCATCATATAACAAGAACCGCATTAGCCCAACTCTGCTCTATATACTGTACATGGCTCTGATATTAACTAGTCAAACATCTTCAGTCTCCCAATAGTGATCTATTTCTTGTAGAATACAGTTTTGCCACAGTAAGATCGACAGTGACATATGTATGACACATTGATTGGATTGCTCTCCTGGGGAATCTGGTACAAATTCAGTCACATTCGTTATGAGTAACGGAATTCCTCTTCAATTCTTCCCCTATGACTTTTAATTAGAACATTACTCATCCATTCGAACTGAGCCTGTCCTGCAAGACATCTAACCCAGGCCAACGCTGATATACAAAGCCATGATTGCTCTGCCATATAATAAAACAAGTAAACAAATATATATATATAGATATGAATACGTACAGATACAGTACAATGTTTTCTTTCTTTTTCATTGGGTGTTGTAAAAATAATAAAAAATAGTGAAATGATTTGTATTAGTCTCACTGACGTCTTTACTAACCATAGGTATGGGTTTCTGTATGTTTTTTTGTTTGTTTATGTGTGTGTTATTTTATAGCTGTTCTATAAAAGTCTCAAGTCCAAAACAGGTCTCTAAGGGGGATGGGGGGCAATGAGGTCACAGCCTTATGCTTCTTTTTGATTGCTTTCAGGGTCAATGTGCACTTTCATTTCTCTGTCCAGCTGCAGACACAAGGAGCAGATTGAATTGGGAGTGCCACAGCACTCTCTCAAGGACAGCAGAAAAGAGTAGGGGGAGCCGGTACCTGCTCACCACGCTGTGGTGAATATTAATATGGCTGTGGAGTGTGGACTCTGTGTAGTCAATGATTAGGGTGAGGGCCCAACTAATTTGATTGGCTTTTATGCAAACATCATAGATTACTGTTGTTGCATTCAGATGTCTGCATTCTTGGAAGAAGCGGGTATGTGAATCATAAGTGGAAGTAAACTGTGTATGTGTTCATCAGTGCATGCATGCAGACCTGCATGCTGTACTTCAATGTCATGTGGTTAACTGGGCATGTTACTGCTTTGGGTTGGTGTCTTCTGAAGAAGTGACTGCTAGATTATGAAATGATTAACTGCAGTCAACCAACATCCAGAATCCAGTATTTGTGTAAGAAATGCACTGCAGTGTCTGTGTCTCTGCCTCCACTTTAAGTGCTCAGAGGTTATGGGAGTTCATCTTCCTCAGAGTGGGAGGCAGTGGCAGAGGGAGGCATCTTGTGGATTGTTTTCAGGATAATTCCATGGCAGCGAAGCTGTCAATAGCAAAGGCATGAAGTATAGAAACATCTGATAATTTGCTTCACAGAGGAGCATAAAACTCCACAAAGTATAGATTGATGTAATTCTTCCTTTCATAGATATAGTCTTTTGTCCTCATCTGATGAAAGATAAGAGACCTACCAGTATTCATTTACAGTACATACTGTAGATTTCCTTATAGTAATATATTCACAATTAAATGTCTGTCTTTTTAATGTAGCACCACCCTATTTTGAAAAATGTTTAATATTTGTGTGTGGTTTTAGCAGTGGTAATGTTGTTGGTTGGTATTTTTCAGTAAGAAAGTTCTAAACAGAGATCTGAAGAGTGAGGCTCTCTGAGGGCTCGTCTGGAGGCTGACATTTGAAGTATGCCCTAGATGTTTTTCCAGACAGTGTTTTTATACGATTTTCTCCACAACACTTGTGATGTGTGTTTAATTGGAACAGACTGTCCTCGGAGCAGTTTTGACGACTGATCGATATGTGAGCTCAAGGCCTCTAATTCCCAGAAAGAGAGGAAAGAAGGGGAAAAGAATGAGGCCCTAATAGCACAGCACCCCACCACCAATGACAAAAATACATAGCTATTAAGACATCCACAAGGGAAGATCCACCAATACCTTGATGTAGATACATTGGTAACTGTAATGACAAATGAAGTATTTTCTGTTTGTTCATTTAGCCATTTCCTGATTATTTTCTTCTGCAGCATATTTAAGCACCAACTACTGCCTGTGAATAATGGCAGGGTTTTTCAAATGGAATCTAAATAAAACTGAGTCATTGGACTGAGTCACCTGATAATGAGTCATAATCAAAGTAAATATCAAGTGATCGAGTTGGGAGAAAAACAGCAGGGAATGATTGTTGACCATGTTAAAAACGTATCAGGACTGAGATGCAGACCTGGGTTCAAATAGTATTTTGCTGTCTTTAAAATATATTTGTGTGTATGATTCAGCTTGCCTGGAGTGCCAGATGTGTGAGGTTTGCACTTTTGGGTCTGTTCCATTAGTTCCCTTGTGCCAAGCATGATCAATCAAGTGCAGCTAAAGTATTTGAAAGAAAACCAATTATTGTTTGGACCCTGGTTTGCTGAGATGACACACACTGGCCCAGCATGCTTTAGTATTGGTTTAAACACTGCTAGCAGGAGCCCTGCTGTGACCAACCACACATTCAGAACAGTCACAGAAGCCCTGTTTATACTTGGTGCTAACTTGCATCTTTTATCCTGATCTTGTCCACATTCTGATTGTGCCCACATTTTTAAACAGGTGTAGACAATCAAAAAGACATATTGTGATCCAATTGTGGCCAGATCATCCTGCCCAACTCCGGAGGTAGTCAGACACACTGTAAGGGATTTCTAAAGAGGAGAGGAGAGGCGAAAAGGATCGGCGGACCAATATGCGGCGTGGTAAGTGTCCATGGTTCTTTTAATAAGAAATAGTACACATGAACAACTGAATACAAAAACAGTACCGTGTGGTGAAAAACACAGACACGGAAACAAACACCCACAAACCAACAGTGAAACCCAGGCTACCTAAGTATGATTCTCAATCAGAGACAACTAATGACACCTGCCTCTGATTGAGAACCATACTAGGCCGAAACATAGAAATCCCCAAATCATAGAAAAACAAACATAGACTGCTCACCCCAACTCACGCCCTGACCATACTAAATAATGACAAAACAAAGGAAATAAAGGTCAGAACGTGACACACACATTGTGTCTGGATATCTTACAAGTGTAGACAGATCTGGACAGAGAAGCCATTTAAATCATCATTATACCATGGCATTATTGAATGCTAGTTTCTGATTTCCTTGAAGGGCATTCTTGAGCTTGCATTATTTCCCTATAACTCACGGTATATCAGCGTGGTAAAATACAATGCTTATAGTTCATTCTTGCATATTCTATGTTTGAGCTGCTTTTGAAAGCAAAAGTCGAATTAAAAACATGATTGGCACTGTTGAATTTGATTTTCATAATAGCAAGCTAGGACTGATGGTTTGGTTAGCAAAACTAGCAAGTAGGTTTGTTTGGTTACTAAATTCATAGCTACTTCAGTGGATTTTGAACACATTTCTAGCAGCAAATGTGTTAAATTATGGCCATGGTACGTACAGTGGGGCAAAAAAGTATTTAGTCAGCCACCAATTGTGCAAGTTCTCCCGCTTAAAAGATGAGAGAGGCCAGTGAATTTCATCATAGGTACACTTCAACTATGACAGACTAAATGAGAGAAATAAAATCCAGAAAAACACATTGTAGGATTTTTAATGAATTTATTTGCAAATTTTGGTGGAAAATAAGTATTTGGTCAATAACAAAAGTGTATCTCAATACTTTGTTATATACCCTTTGTTGGCAATGACAGAGGTCAAATGTTTTCTGTAAGTCTTCACAAGGTTTTCACACACTGTTGCTGGTATTTTGGCCCATTCCTCCATGCAGATCCCCTCTAGAGCAGTGATGTTTTGGGGGTGTTGCTGGGCAAATTTTCTATGGGGTTGAGATCTGGAGACTGACTAGGCCACTCCAGGACCTTGAAACGCTTCTTACGAAGCCACTCCTTCGTTGCCCGGGCGGTGTGTTTGGGATCATTGACATGCTGAAAGACCCAGCCACGTTTCATCTTCAATGCCCTTACTGATGGTAGGCTTCGTTACTTTGGTCCCAGCTCTCTGCAGGTCATTCACTAGGTCCCCCCGTGTGGTTCTGGGATTTTTGCTCACCGTTCTTGTGATCAGTTTGACCCCACGGGGTGAGATTTTGCGTGGAGCCCCAGATCGAGGGAGATTATCAGTGGTCTTGTATGTATTCCTGTCAGGATTTGGCCAGGGTTGTTCCGGTTTTTGGTCACTAGATGCCCCCATTGTGCTTTTTGACCTTTTGTTTTCCCCTGATCCCCATTATTATTTGCACCTGTGCCTCATTTCCCCTGATTGTATTTAAACCCTTAGTTTTCCTCAGTTCTTTGCTCTGTGTTTGTATGTTAGCACCCAGCCCTAGTATTCTGTGAACGCTTGTTGATCCCGGTGGACTCTCTTGTGGAATTCTGTTTTTGTTCTTGTTTATTTATTTTTGAGTATCTTTTGAGGCTTTTTATGCTATTCCTACCACCTTGTGGATTTACCTTTTTGTCTTGGAGGATTACCTTTGTTCTTGTGGAATTCCTTTTGAGGTTGTGAAGTTACATGTTTTCCTGAAGGACTTCTTTTTTACTTCATTAAATACACCGTCTCAAGTACTGCTGTGTCTGCCTCATCTTCTGGGTTCTGCCGACTATTCGTGGCTCAGTAGGTTAAGTGACTATTTCTCACTCTGGAGACCCGGGTTCGTAACCGGGTCCTGACATATTCCATTTCCTAATAATTGCTCCTGCAGTTGATTTCTTCAAACCAAACTGCTTAACTATTGCAGATTCAGTCTTCTCAGCCTGGTGCAGGTCTACAATTTTGTTTCTGGTGTCCTTTGACAGCTCTTTGGTCTTGGCCATAGTGGAGTTTGGAGTGTGACTGTTTGAGGTTGTGGACAGGTGTATTTTATACTGATAACAAGTTCAAACAGGTGCCATTAATACAGGTAACGAGTGGAGGACAGAGGAGCCTCTTAAAGAAGAAGTTACAGGTCTGTGAGAGCCAGAAATCGTGCTTGTTTGTAGGTGACCAAATACTTATTTTCCACCATAATTTGCAAATAAATTCATTAAAAATCTTACAATGTGATTTTCTGGATTTTATTTTCTCGTTTTGTCTGTCATAGTTGAAGTGTACCTATGATGAAAATTACAGGCCTCATCTTTTTAAGTGGGAGAACTTGCACAATTGGTGGCTGACTAAATACTTTTTTGCCCCACTGTATAACAGGTGTATGTAATACAGGGATAATCAACTCGGGGCTCTCTGTGTTCTCTTGAAAATAATGCAACTCTATAGGAGGTTACATGTCACTCACACCTTACATGTCATTCGTTATTTTCCATAGAACGCATAGCCCCTCGTTGATTATCCCGTACTTATTCCGCCCTATAAAGTCATTGATATGTGGAACAATTGACTGATTATATCAATATGTGTCTTCCAATAAATAAATATTCTTTTGAAAACATATCTGTGATATAATTAGCATAAAGGAAGGCACCAGGAAATATGGTTACAATGCAGATACAGTGGATGGATAAGACATATTATTTATTGAATTTTGTTATTATTCTTTTTACCCCACTCTCAATATTGTCTCATCGCTGCAACTTGCTCGGGAGAGGCAAAGGTCGAGTCTTGCGTCCTCCGACCCGCAAATAACGCTTCTTAACACCCACCCGCTTAACCCGGAAGGGCCAATGTGTTGGAGGAAACACTGCTCAACTGACAACAGCCTGCAGCCACCCGGCCCGCCACAAGGAGTCTCTAGAGCGCAATGAGCTGAGTAAAAGCCTCCCCCCAACCCGGACGATGCTGGGCCAATTGTGCACTGCCCTATGGGACTAACGTTCACGGCTGGTTGTGACACAGCAGGGGATCGAACCTGGGTCTGTAGTAACACCTCAAGCACTGTGATGCAGTGCCTTAAACTGCTGTGCCACTCAGGAGGCCCATAAAATACACATTATAATACCATGTGTAGACACATTTCAGAATGTAGACAAGATCAGGACAAAGGACCCATTTTAGCACCAGGTATAAACAGGGCTAGAGAGAGGCAAGCCAAAGATATCACCTTAACACAGCCACCAGCACACTGCAAACTCAGAACAGGACTGCAGTCTTCCTCTCAGAGTATGGGATAAAACCAGGGAGGGTGTGCGGCTCAATGCCTGTGTCTTTGTTCTACTAGCCAAGCAGTGTAACCATGGTGCCTTGGGAGATGTGTCACTCAACTTCTTCCCAGATCCCCGTACCTGACATGTTGATGTTGCGGTCAGGTTATAACCTAAAAATGTAATGTCCTACTGCTTCCCGCCAAGCTGAAGCAAACTGGTATCATAGTGATGTATGTATGATGGCATGAGGGGAGTGTCCAGAGGAGAACACACAGATTGATAAATGGTTAGGACAGGTTGGCATGGCGTTGGAGAATGCCCTTCCCCCTGTGTAGATTTACACAAACACATACATACATACATACATACCAACATACATACAGTACATACATACATACAGTACATAATACATATTTACAGTACATACATACATACATACATACATACATACATACATACATATATGCATACATACATACATACGCCTTTTTGTTTCTTATGCCTGGAGTAATAGTGGAGTTGATGGCCTTGGATCTGTACTCTTGATGTCTGAGCTGAAGGATACGCTGAAAAATGAGCTCTCTCCTGTCTGTCAGCTGCCTGTCAGGGTCGAGGAGAGAGGGAGGGGAGACTGTCTGAGAGACAGAAGGAGAGGGAGGAAGTCTCTGTTACAGTAGGCCTATATTTCTTCTTCCCCCTCCTACCTCCAGAGTAGCACCACAACATACTGTCTCATCCATCAGAGGGGTTATGATGTATAAGAGACTGGTGAAAATGAGGTCAGCAGAAATGGAAGACAGGTCTGAGACAGTGGGCACGTTGCAGAACGTCTTTATTGCATTCACAATGCACAGATGATCAGATCTCACCACGTCCAGGAAAGTGTTTAAACGTGTCAGAAACCTTGTTGATATGATATAGCAATCTTCTGAAATGTGCAGTCTAAAATAAATAACACTTGGAACACCACTAGTATGTAGGAGTATAGGCCAAGACAGAGGCATGCTTATCTAGTCACCTACGAGTGAATCTCCTTTGAAATGTAGTTAGAAACATTCTCCATGCCTGAATGCACCCCCGGCAATCAAATCCATTCTCCCCACTTCACCTTTTCCATATTTATTACAACTGACACAAGAACAATTATAACCACTGAAATTATATCCCATCAATCACATGATTTAGGCTAAATGTGTGAATAGAATGAAGTACGAACTAAGTGTGGTGCTGCCATCAGTTGGTTATCACATGTAATCGCAAATAATGTGGAATGCACTCGTTCTCTACCTGAGAACACTTCAGGTATAATGCATCCGTATTCCGTTGAACACTACTGCCCTATTGCACCACCTAGTGTTCCTCAGTGAAACTGCCCATTGGAATCTTCATGAGAACGTGACAAAATAATCTGAGGTTTAAAGGTTTGTCATATCATTTAACTCTCATAGTTACTGGTAGTAATTGGTTGCTGTGAGTGAGAAGGTAGGAAAGTAAGCCGCTGTCAGTTTGTTTATACATGTACACTTTGTTACTCCTCCACCGTGCTGACTCCCTTCCAGTGCATACTGGGGTATCAGCCGGACATAGCCCCGTGGACCCTGAGACAGACTGAAGCCCCTGCGGTAGACGAGTGGTTTCGCCTACAGAAGGAGCATGCGGATCCATCCTGGTGATCGCATCTGGCTCCCCACCAGGAACCTCCCGCTCCGCCTGTCCTGCCGGAAGCTGAGCCCCCAGTTTGTGGGGCCCTTCAAGGTCTTCCGGAGGGTCAATGACGTAACTTATAGCTTACAACTCCCCACCAACTACCGGATATCACCCTCTTTTCATGTCTCCCTCCTCAAGCCGGTGGTTCCTGCTTCCCTGGCTGGTGTCGTCCCCCCCTGGATGGGACTCCCGCCTATGCCATCAGGTCCCTCCTGGACTCCCAACGTTGTGGAGGTCGGCTCCAGTACCTGGTGGACTGAGAGGGGTACGGAACAGAGGAACAATGTTGGGTCCCGGTGGCAGACATCTTGGACCCCAACATCATCCGAGGTTTACATCTCCACTGTCCAGACCGGCCTGATCCTCGCCCTCGGGGCCGTCCCCCTGGCTGGCGTCGTCCTGCGGCTGGAGCCACGTGCCGGCCCTAGCTATCTCGTTACGCACACCTGCTCCCCATCATTAAGCACTCCTGGACTTCATTATCACCTTAATTACTCTCCCTTTATTTAGCCCTCTATAGCCTAAGTCATCAAGCAGTGTTGTTTCCATTCATGTTCTTTAACCATCTCATGTTTTGTTTCTTTGCATTTTTTATTATTAAACTCACCTGCTTCCTGACTCCCGTCATATACGTGATATAATATATATGTACAGTCCCAGTCAAAAGTTTGGACACACCTAGTCATTGAAGGGTTTTTCTTTATTTGTACTATTTTCTATATTGTAGAATAGTAGTGAAGACATTATGAAATAGCACATATGGAATCATGTAGCAACCAAAAAAGTGTTAAAGAAATCAAAATATATTTTTTATTTGAGATTCTTCAAAGTAGCCACCCTTTGCCTTGATGACAGAAAGTTTGGGCCCTCAGAACAGCCTCAGTTTATGGGGGGATGGACTCTACAAGGTGTCAAAAGAGTTCCACAGGGATGCTGACCCATGTTGACTCCTATGCTTCCCACAGTTGTCCTTTGGGTGGTGTACCATTCTTGAAACACTAGAGAAACTGTTGAGCGTGAAAAACCCAACAGCGTTGCTGTTCTTGACACAAACCTGTGTGCCTGGCACCTACACACTTAGAAAAAAGTGCTTTCTAGAACCTAAAAGGGTTCTTCGACTCAGCAGTCTCCGTAGGAGAACCCTTTGAATAAGCTTTTTTGGTTCCATGTAAAACCCTTTTGAGTTCTATGTAGAACCCTTTACATGGCGTATTCTACATGGAAACCAAAGGAGTTCTACCTGAAACCAAAAAGAGTTCTACATGGAACCATAAATGGTTCTCCTATGGGAACAGCCGAAGAACCCTTTTGGAACCCTTTTTTCTAAGAGTGTACTACAATACCCCGTTCAAAGGCACTTAAATATTTTGTCTTGCCTATTCACCCTCTGAAAATAATGTGAAGCGTAAAGGTTTGTCATATAATTTAACTCTCATAGTTACTGGTAGTAATTGGATGCTGTGAGTGAGAAGGTAGGAAAGTAAGCCACTATCAGTTTGTTTATACATGTCTTGGGAACAAGGGTGTCAGAATAAGGGTGTCAGATGCCCTGAAGCTACCTTACCCTGCGTTTGGTGATGTCATAGTACCATGGGTGTCTTTACTACTGTGAATATGAAGGCCTGTATGTGTGCCCGCCGTGTGCTAGAGAGAGAATGCTTGTGTGAATGTGTATGTATGTATGAATGTGTTTGTGTGTGTGTGTGTGTGTGTGTGTGTGTGTGTGTGTGTGTGTGTGTGTGTGTGTGTGTGTGTGTGTCACCTGAATTGCCCTAGTTGTGGGGGTGGGTTTAAGGTGTGAAGTCAGTCCTCTTGTCTCCTTTGACTGGAAAGGCGGTCCAGGCAGGTGACTCATTTCTGCATCTTACACACACACGCTAAACACACTGCTCAGCGTTTTGGCATCGTTTCTCTCACACAAGTATCTTGTTTTCTTTTCTTTCTGTCAGGTCGGTGGCGGCAGACGTCATGGAGGCGGAGTTGTCTGACAGATACATCGCTGATGGGTTTACGTTTTTAGATACTGCGGTAAAATCCCTGGTTAGTCACAACATGAGATGCCTGGCCTGGGAGATTATGCTCTTTCTGGATGAAGTCTAGGCAGCGGCAGCCACTGATTTTCTGAATATCCAGGGTGTGAGGTGGTTGGAGTTGTCAACAAATCAGCATGACAGAAATATGATGCCAAGTTTTCAAACAACCAGTAGTTTCTTTGAGAAGATATGTAAAGTGATCTGTGCATTTGAAACAGCAGCATAAATACACCTATTTCACTTTTAAATGTCAAAAACTGAATGACCACTGCTGCACATGCTGCCACTGTTTTAACCAGATTAGATTATACTATTTAGAACGAGCAGCCAGCTCACGATCAAACGAGTGCACCAGGGAGAACGGTCATCACAAAGTCATAAAGCGAGCCTCATAAAATGTGATTTTAAACTTAACCTTAGCCCTAACATTAACCACACTGCCTAAACCCTAACCTAACCTTAAATGAATTTTTACAATATAAACAATTTTTACTTTGTGGCCGTGGGTAACTAATGGAAACCAAGGAGAACGCAACAAGCATGCAGATGCAATAAGTGAAAACATATTATCTAACTGGGGATAGCTAGATATTATAATGTCACAAAGCATGATACGCTAGCCAGGTAACTTTCATTCTGAAATAACTCAATATTTCAGAGTTTAGAAAAACTTACAAAATAGCTAGCTGCTTATCAAAGGTAAATCAGCCAAACTACGTCTCAATGTTTCTCAAAATTACTGTAGCTGGCAAATTAATTTGATCATGCTTTATGATGTTTTAGTCCACACAACATCAAATCAAACTTTATTTGCCACATGCACCAAATACAACAAGTGTAGACTTTACCGTGAAATGCTTAATTACAAGCCCCTAACCAACAGTGTAGTTCAAGAATAAGAACATATTTACCAAGTAGGCTAAAATAAAAAGTTGTAATAAAAAGTAACACAATAAGAATAACAATAACGAGGCTATATACAGGGGGCACCGGTACCGAGTCAGTGTGCAGGGGTACAGGCTAGTTGAGGTAATCTGTAAGTGACTATGCATAGATAACAACAGCGAGTAGCAGCAGTGTACAAGAGGGAAGGGTGTGAATGTAAATTGTCCGGTGGCGATTTTTATGAATTGTTCAGCAGTCTAATGGCTTGGGGATAGAAGCTGTTGAGGGGCCTTTTGGTCCTAGACTTGGCACTCCGGTACCGCTTGCCGTGCAGTATCAGAGAAGAGTCTATAACTTGGGAGACTGGAGTCTCTGACGATTTTATGGGCTTTCTTCTGACACCGCCTATTATATAGGGCCTGGATGGCAGGAAGATTGGCCCCAGTGATGTACTGGGCCGTACGCATTACCTTCTGTAGCGCCTTACGGTCAAATGTCGAGCAGTTGCCATACCAGGCAGTGATGGAACCGGTCAGGATGCTCTCGATGGTGCAGCTGTAGAACCTTTTGAGGATCTGGGGGCCCATGCCAAATCTTTTCAGTCTCCTGAGGGGGAAGAAGTTTGGTCGTGCCCTCTTCACGACTGTCTTGGTATGTTTGGACCATGATAGTTCGTTGGTGATGTGGACAGCAAGGAACGTGAAACTCTCGACCCGCTCCACTACAGCCCCGTCAATGTTAATGGGGGCCTGTTCAGCCCGCCTTTTCCTGTAGTCCACGATCAGCTCCTTTGTCTTGCTCACATTGAGGGAGAGGTTGTTGTCCTGGCACCATACTGCCAGTTCTCTGACCTCCTCCCTATAGGCCGTCTCATTGTTGTTGGTGATCAGGCCTACCACTGTTCTGTCGCCAGCAAACTTAAAGATGGTGTTGGAGTTGTGTTTGGCCACGCAGTACACATTCCTGAGGGGCCCCAGTGTTAAGGATCAGCGTGGCAAACGTGTTGTTGCCAACTGTTACCACCTGGGGGCGGCCCGTCAGGAAGTCCAGGATCCAGTTGCAGAGGGAGGTGTTTAGTCCCAGAGTCCTTAGCTTAGTAATGAGCTTCGTGGGCACTATGGTGTTGAACGCTGAGCTGTAGTTGATGAACAGCATTCTCACATAGGTGTTCCTTTTGCCCAGATGAGAAAGGGTGGTGTGGAGTGAGATTGAGATTGCGTCATCTGTGGATCTGTTGGGGCGGTATGCGAATTGGAGTGGGTCTAGGGTGTCCGGGATGATGCTGTTGGAGTGACCAGCCTTTCAAAGCACTTCATGGCTACCGGCGTGAATGCCACGGAGCGGTAATCATTTAGGCAGCTTAACTTCGCTTCCTTGGGCACAGGGACTATGGTGGTCTGCTTAAAACATGTAGGTATTACAGACTTGTTCACAGAGGTGTTGAAAATGTCAGTGAAGACACTTGACAGTTGGTTCACGCATGGTCTGAGTACATGGTCTGAGTACCCGTCCTGGTAAGCCGTGGCCTTGTGAATGTTGAAGGTCTTTCTCACATTGGCTACCGAGAGCGTTATCACACAGTCATCCAGAACAGCTGGTGCTCTCGTGCACGTTCTATTAGTATGCATTAGGGGTATACTACAAAGCAGGATCAATTAGTTATCAAGGTAACTTTAGAATCAGCATCAACTTTATTCGCCAAGCACATTCACATATACTTGAAATGGTGCTGTCACAGCCTCTGAAGCTAAGCAGGGTTGGTCCTGGTCAGTCCCTGGATGGGAGACCTGATGCTGCTGGAAGTTGTGTTTGATGGCCAGCAGGAGGCACTCTTATATATACACTGCATATACTGTATATCCCAATGCCCCAGTGCAGTGATTGGGAACATTACCCTGTGTAGGGTGCTGTCTTTCGGATGGGACATTAAACAGGTGTCCTGACTCTCTGTGGTCACTATAGATCCCATGGCACTGGGATCTTTAGTGACCACAGAGAGGGGTTACAGGGGTGCCCTAGCTAAATTCCCACCATCATGGCCACCTAATCATTCCCAGCTTCCAATTTACTCATTCATCCCATCTCCTCTCCCCTGTAACTATCCCCCAGGTCGTTGCTGTAAATGAGAATGTGTCCTCAGTCAACTTCCCTGGTAAAATAAGGGTAAAAAAAATGGTTGGTAGGTGATCAAATACTTATGTCATGCAATAAAATGCAAATTAATTACTTAAAAATCATACAATGTGATTTTCTGGATTTTTGTTTTAGATTCCGTCTCTCACAGTTGAAGTGTACCTATGATAAAAATTACAGACCTCTACATGCTTTGTAAGTAGGAAAACCTGCAAAATCGGCAGTGTTTCAAATACTTGTTCTCCCCACTGTATATAAATATATATGTACAGTACCAGTCAAAAGTTTGGACACACCTAGTCATTGAAGGGTTTTTCTTTATTTGTACTATTTTCTATATTGTAGAATAGTAGTGAAGACATTATGAAATAGCACATATGGAATCATGTAGTAACCAAAAAAGTGTTAAAGAAATCAAAATGTATTTTTTATTTGAGATTCTTCAAAGTAGCCACCCTTTGCCTTGATGACAGAAAGTTTGGGCCCTCAGAACAGCCTCAGATCGTTGGGGGATGGACTCTACAAGGTGTCAAAAGAGTTCCACGGGGATGCTGGCCCATGTTGACTCCTATGCTTCCCACAGTTGTCCTTTGGGCGGTAGACCATTCTTGAAACACAGGAGAAACTGTTGAGTGTGAAAAACCCAACAGCGTTGCAGTTCTTGACACAAACATGTGTGCCTGGCACCTACACTCTTAGAAAAAAAGTGCTTTCTGCCCTTTCTGCCCGCGTATTCTACACGGAACCCAAAGGAGTTCTACCTGGAACCAAAAAGGGTTCTACATGGAACCATAAATGGTTCTCCTATGGGAACAGCCGAAGAGCCCTTTTGGAACCCTTTTTTCTAAGAGTGTACTACAATACCCCGTTCAAAGGCAGTTAAATATTTTGTCTTGCCTATTCACCCTCTGAATGGCACACATACACACAATCAATGTCTCAATTGTCTCAAGGCTTAAAAATCCTTCTTTAACATGTCTCTTCCCCTTCATCTACACTGATTGAAGTGGATTTAACAAGTGACATCAATAAGTGATCATAGTTTTCACCTGGATGTGATATATTAGCTGTGGTATATTAGCCATATATCACAAACCCCCGAGGTGCCATTATTGCTATTATAAACTGGTTACCAATGTAATTAGAGCAGTAAAAATAAATATTTTGTCATACCCATTGTATATGGTCTGATATACCATGGCTGTCAGCCAATCAGCATTCAGGGCTCGAACCACCCAGTTTATACTGTGGTATGTACTTAGGTGATATATACTTGGGTGGTATATAAAGTGATATATACTTGGGTGGTATATAAGGTGGTTTAAACTTGGGTGAA
Source organism: Oncorhynchus mykiss (assembly GCF_013265735.2). Taxonomy (NCBI): domain Eukaryota; kingdom Metazoa; phylum Chordata; class Actinopteri; order Salmoniformes; family Salmonidae; genus Oncorhynchus; species Oncorhynchus mykiss. The sequence continues at coordinate 33,065,728 of NC_048574.1, read as the reverse complement.
AGTGTGTTCATGGTCCACCGCAAACTGCACCATTAATACCCTTACATGATATCAGGTTGAGATTGATTAGTATTTTGCACATGGTGGACAGTGGACAGACACACTTTCACGCAATTATATACAGGTGACCTACATAGACGAGCATGCAAACAGCTTGGCAGGGTTGGCTTGGCTTTTTGCCACAGTAGGTGTGAAGACGTCACCATGATCTGTCAGTCAAATGTGTCTATGATGAGATTTGGTGAGTCAAGGTTTTCCAGTGAGTCACGTCTGTGAATGAAGGAGCAAAAGACTGAATTTATGTCTCCCTCTCATTCTCATCCTCCTCTTTCTCTTCGATACGCCTCTATCCACTCTCCACCCTTCAACAGACACACACACACACAACCACCAAACACATGCACACATACGGACACACACTTACAGGCTCTACACTGAGTGTATTGTACAGTAGCTCTCCTTAGGCCAGCGCCTTTCAGTGTCAGCCCAAGGCCCATCCTGGCAGACCTCCATGGTGTTCAAACGGTGTTCTCACACAACCATTCAAACACACACACAGGGGAGTAGGTAGCTGTTGTGAGTACAGGTGCAAGTTGGATGGTAGGATGGGGTGGGGGGGATGTTAGACTTCACTCCACGTCTTCTGGGGCTGTTGGTCTTTTGTCTTATAGGTAGTAGGTACTGTGGAGTGGACCACTGTGTAGTATTGCATAGTTGTTGTATTTGTATTTGATCTAAGTTTATGTGGAAGTGTAGGTACAAACATAGGCATGCTCATTGACACTTGCACATCCTTATGCAATGCACATGAACACCAGTGGCGGTCAGTGTCGTTTAAGATGAAGGACGATTGTGTTCCCTGTACCCATCCTGAGATTGCTACAACCTAGCCTATGAATGTAAGTTTACAACGTAGGTGCACAGGTCGAGAGAATTTTGAGTAAACAAAGTGGCAGTCAGTGACACATTCAATACCGCCTTGCACACTCTTGCCTGCATCTAGCTGATCTAGGGTGTAATAATTAGTCCAACAGTTCCAAATGAGAGTTTCTATTGGACAAATTCAGGTATGTTTATCCCCGTTTCATTCCATTTGTTTCCGTTTAAGAAATGTTTTTCAACAGAATCGGAGGAACGTGTACACCCCTGATGACACGCAAACAGTTCACTTTCATAGCAGCCACATAAAAACAGCAATGAGCGCTTTGCTCGTTGTATGTATAATTCCTTCTCGCAACTATAGAAGTGCTCTCCTCCTCTCACCTCTTCCCTTCGCTTGTGGACGTCAGTGCACAACACATCACATGTCTGTGACCAGTAGAAAAAACCTTTCCTAGCCAAACCTTCATATCATGACCACTAACCACTACACACAGCCTACCTCATTGTCACGTCATAGTCAACTAGAACTACTAGAACGAACACATTAGTAAACCCTCTACAATCAAAGCAGTTTAGCAATTACACCGGGGCCCAGTGTAATGGCAATACATTTATAAAAACAAAATGTTACATTGACTTGGAAGAGTTCTAGTGTTGGTTAGCCATAGCCAGCTAGCTAACACCTCTCTGTTTGAGCCGGGTGTTTGAGTAGGCTGCATTTGCAAGCTAAGGGAAAGTTTTTTTAAAATGCGTAGCTCTCTCTTTCTTGCTTCTCCTTCATTTAGGAAGAAACAGATTTGTTCAAAACGGATCAACTATTGTCTTTCTCTCTCTTAGTCAGCTATTCACCCCATTTTATGCACTGCTGTTCTAGCTAGATGTAGCTTTTGCTTTCAGCACTATATTCATTATCTGATCCTTTGATTGGGTGGACAACATGTCAGTTCATGCTGCAGTTCATGCTGCAAAATTGGAGGATGTCCTCCAGAAGTTGTCATAATTACTGTGTAAGTCTATCGAAGAGCGTGAGAACCATGAGCCTCCTAGGTTTTGTATTGAGGTCAACATACCCAGAGGAGGACAGAAGTTAGCTGTCTTTTGGCTACACTAAGGTGTTACGCTACAGAGTGCTGCCGAGGCTACTGAAGGCCTTCACTGCAAAACAGTGTGTTTTAATCAATTATTTGGTGACATGAATATATTTAGTATAGTTTTATCTACAAAGGATCACTTTTTTAACGTTTCACTATTTTTATTGTTATGAAATTCACTGAGGAGGTCCTCCCCTTCCTCTTCTGAGAAGTCTCCACTGATGAACACATACATACCCGCATGCACATGCACACACCAAAAAACAAAGAAAAACACACATTTATTAGTCCCAGCATTCCTCAATGATTCCACAATGTGAACAGAAGAGGTGGTGTTGCACCACTGCCTATTGGTTCAGACTTTTATTTTGGCATGTAAACAGAACCTTGGCTTCTCTTTTCCTGGAAATATGACAAGAATGGGCAAGCAAACCCATTTCTCAGCTAGGTGAGAGACCCTTGTCAGCTGAGACCCTGGGAAGATAGAGGCTATAGAGTACAGACCTCAAGGCTATAATCAACATGCACACGAGCACACACATACACACACGCACAAGCTTTCATGCAAACTGCAGACTCTCTGCAAAGACAGACAGAACACCTACTCACTCGTAAGTCGTATTTAAAACAAATGTTTTATTAACAAGTTTCAAAACTTTAGTTCACAAACTGTAGCATCCATATACCTGTACATGAGTACAATAATGAAATATAGAAAACTCAAATAAGTTTGTTCTTTGGGTTTGTAAAGAGGATTGCGGCTATATTGCCAGACACTCAACACTTTGGACGTGAAGTGAAGTGTGTGTTTTGAGCAGTTGAAACTTTTCCATCTATAAGAATAACATTAATTGGCTTTATAATTTGAAATAGAAAACAAGGTTTGAATGGTCGTGTTTAAAACATGCTGAAATGTACATTGCCGTTGCATTCAAGATATGACAATCATATTTACATTGTTAGATAACACATTTAAATCAGTGACTCTGCTCTACTTTAGAGAGTAGCACTGTAATACTGAATCCATTGCAACAGTGAGAGCACATGAAGCTCACTTTTTCTTATTTTTCCCTGAGATCATTTGGACAGTTGGCTGGTCTATTCTCCAGGCTTCAGGGGTCATAGTGGTGCATAGCTAGGCTCTAACGTGTCTGGTCCAAGTGTCAGAGCAGGGACAGGTTGTGCTGGGGGCTTGCTGTCTCCTGGAGGTAGCTCACCTGCCAGGGGAGGCCCAAGGCTGGTGACGGGTCCACAAATGCATCCATGTAGCCCTGAGCGCAGGAGGCCCACACCCCCGGCTGGTACCCCAGCCCCTCGCCCACCTGGGTGTACCTGATAGAGCTGGGCAGCTGCTCCAAGGGGTTCCCTTTCCCACAGTGTCCGTGTAAGGGGTACAACTGGCCCTCGGTGGAGTAGCAGGGGTAGTGTGGTGAGGGTGGACACGAGGAGCCCATGCTGTCCATGTAGAGGTGTGTCTCTGTTGGCAGCCTGTGAGGATGGGTGCCCTGCTGGGGCTCTATCTGGTGGGGGAGTGATGCCTGGTGCCAGGAGATGTAGCTTTGGGGCTCCTGGCGAGGAGCGACTGTCACCCTGTTCGGGTCCAGCCGTGACGTTCTCACCATTCCCACCGCCAATGGCCCCCCAGCCGGCCTGTGGCACTCCCGGTGGGAGCAGGGCTTACTGGGGGGGTTGGAGCTGAGGAAGACAGACAGGGCTGAGATGCGGTTGATGGCCCTCTGCAGGGTGGAAATCTTGGAGAGCCTCTTGCCGCTAAGGTCGTGGTTGAGAGCCACACGTAGAGCATTGAAGGCCTGGTTGTAGTCCAGGATGCGTTTGCGCTCACGGACGTTGGCAGCCACACGGCGGGCCTTGGAGCGGACTGGGCGGCTGCGCTTCTTGGCCTGGCCCTCCTCAGGATCGTCACTGGGGGGGCTGCTGGCTGAGCCCTCACTGTCCTTGAAGGGGCCCTTGGGGTTTCCGTCGCTCCCTTCGTTATCCTCCCCCTGACCCAGCATGCACAGCTCCAGCTCCTCCTCAGAGAACTCCTCTGACCCTGCCAGGTTTCTGCAGATCATCATCACTGGCTGGCCGTGGAGCTATGGTGAAGGTTGTTGTTGTAGTTTCTCTGTAGCCACTGACTACTTAGTAGTTGCTGGAGTGTTCGCAAAGTTGTCGTTGCGGTGCCAGGACCTCCTTTGCTGTCGATCTGTGGCTTGTTCTGAGGGGCTGCCTGTCAGGTTGGTGTTGGGTGCTGTGTTTTGCGGCGTCTTTCACAGAGCTGTCAGTCGGGACGTTGTTGGGTGCTGTGTCCTGACAGCCCTTGTCTCCTCCTCCTCTCCTGGTGCCCTGTGATTACCTATGTTTCCGCGGGACGGCCCTGCCTGCTTTTTAAAGCCAGCCCTCCTCCTCCAGTCACATGGTACAGTCACCCATGAGGAATGGTGCTCTCTCTCTCTACCTGGTTTATGGGCACCCTCCAGGCAAATGGCGCTGTCACCTCCTCCTCCTCCTTCTCCTCCTCCACAGACACTCCCTCTCATACCTTACAGGATCTCTAAGTGTTTCAGCAGTCCCACAGCCTTGTAATACATAACAAGCAAAAGCAAAGTCTTCATTTTTGGCATGACAATTGACTTTTTCTTGACATCCACCTATTGATTATTTTTGGTATATACCGTATCTAGGCCATTGATGAATCACTTTGACTCTAAGAGGGTGCTCCAATGTATGACTCTTGCTTCGATGTAAATCCACAAATACATTTATTTCCGCTCAAATACCTATTATTTTGTGGCCTACTAGTCACATGTTGTATAGAATGGTACGGGGTAGAGTGAGGGGTTTTCTGATGTTTATCTTAATGGGGGAGTTACATGAAAATTAGTCACAGGATGTCCATGACAAATTGTGTGCTTATCAAATAGCAGCCTAATCTGTGTTGTGTTTGTTTCCCCTCGTCTCACCAATGTGGGAGAGGGAAGGAGGGATTTGTCCATGTAATTAGCTGTATACAGAGTGCCGATTCCCTTCGATTCCCTCCCCCATTTCTCTCTCTCTCTCTCTCTTTCTCCTTCTCTCTATCTAGGTTTAAGGGCCATATAATTTAGGGGGACTCCTGTGGAACCCTATCCTCATAAATCAGGCCTGGGCAGCACCTGAGGACAGGAGCAGAGCACGGGCCTGGACTTCAAAGCCAAGGAAAAATGAAGGCAAATATTTTACAATTAGAACCTGCAATCACTGTTAGCTCGGCTGACTGGGCTGGAGCCATCAACTCAACCTTTCCATGGTAATGCTTTACATTTTTGGGGTTTTTGAGATATCAAGATAGGTCTTGTCCAAACTGGTTGGATGGAAGTTTCAGATTGTGTTTCGTGTCTTAGTGGAATTGGGTTATACAGATTACCATGCTCTGAATAAGGTACAGATGATTGTGTTCCAAATGAGGTGGATTATCTAAATCAGATATCAACTGAACAGAACAGATTGGATGTCAACTGAAGAGAACAGATTGGATGTCAACTGAAGAGAACAGATTGGATGACAACTGAAGAGAACAGATTGGATGTCAACTGAACGAACAGGTTGGATGTCAACTGAACAGAACAGATTGGATGTCAACTGAAGAGAACAGATTGGATGTCAACTGAACGAACAGGTTGGATGTCAACTGAACAGAACAGATTGGATGTCAACTGAAAGGGACAGATTGGATGTCAACTGAACAGAACAGATTGGATGTCAACTAAACAGAACAGATTGGATGTCAGATGAACAGAACAGATTGAATGTCAACTGAACAGATTGAAAGAGCACATTCTAAAAGTTTCACATCATCACAGAAAACAGTATTTTGAACTGTGTGGAGTAAATGTTTTGGAGTTGGGGAAATCCCTGCATACACAGGATTGACCTTTGCGTCGGTTGCTTTGGTGGACAGTGAAAGGTGATTGGCCTGACCTTTATCCCAGGCTCCTGGCCAAGTGTGTGTGTTGGGTCAGGTAACTAAAGGGTAGGCCCTCATGGTGAACTGGAGGTCGTTGAGAAACATTGTTTCCTTCCTGCCCTCTTAATGTTCTGGTACATATCACTGCTGAGCGAGGCCAACCGTTAGAACAATTACAAGGCCAGGGTTTCAGCTCTTACCAATCACAACTATCAATCAGAGGTGCGTGGCAAAATTCATTTTTTGGGGAACAGTTTTGTTATGACATCAATACACTAGACTTATTGTACACTAGAATCATGTTTTCTCTATGTACAAAGATATAGAAAGCTGAATACAGACTGTGGCAAGCAGAATTTTTTTCAAATTACTTTGATTTGAGCTGTCAATAATTCCCAGCCTACTTGTCCTGCACTTCCATTGCTCGGCTGATTCTATAGTCCACAGCTGATCCAGTTGTCTATTCAAGGCAACCATATTGTCCATACTGCAACACCATGCTACCCTGTTGATATACCACAATACTGTACAATATGCAAAAGTGTTTGACATGTCCAACTCCCTACTTGCAACATGGAGTCATGCAGTTTCAAGGAGTGAGCAGCTAGCTAAGGCCTCTCTCTTCCTCACAAGAGTTGTATGTGATTTATGTCTTTACGAGCACATCAGATTTACTGCTGCGGTTGTAGAGAGAGCATGGAGAGACTAGAGCCTCGGACTCTCCCAGTCCATTCACTTTGACAGGTGACAAGACACCAGTAATTATCGGCCGCCGGGAATAAATCACAGACCTTTATTGCTTACCTCACCATACCCTTGACGGAATAACCATTTTCAAGCAAGAGAAACCTGCCCAACGCCACTGAACCTGAGATTTGTAAATCTCCTGCTAGAAGCTCACATAATGACTAGTTGTTACCTGCTCGTTATTAGAGGTCTGTGTGCCAAACGTTATAGATATATATTCCCAAAGGGGTAGTTATACGGGTAATAAGTGAGTAAGGTCCGGGTTCGCTAACCTTGGCTTTGCAGTGGTATGTTAATGCATGTTTTTGGTGTCCGCTCTGGAATTTTCTCACCTCAGTAAAAAGCCTGCAGTCAAAAAGGAGGGCTCCCCGTTATTCTAGGCACTTCCATTTTCTCACACCACAGTTCCTGAGGAATTGTTAATGTCTTAAGATAGATGTTTTCACCTGTAAACTCAAAAATATTTTTGTCATTTTTATGATAGTTATTTAGTAACCCTAATGCTTGCCATTCTGCTTATTATACTGTAGCACTGCTCAAGGCATTGGCACATATAGCCATATCTGTGATATGCATAATACATGCATTGCCGTTTAGTTACTTTTAGATGAGTGTCTCTGAATTAAGAGATGTGTATCCATGCATAAATTAGTATTGATTATTGAATGTAACATCGATTTACTTGAGAGTTGACTGAGACCTCTAGCACCAAAGAATTCAGCAACTCAACATTGATCTGTAGTGCTCTGTTCAGTGGAGTGACGTTAGTAAGGCAATTAACTATTTCCTTCCTATGTATCAACCTATCAGGCCACATCTCCCTTCAGATCTCTCTATCGCTTGATGTCACCTGTCACTGACTAATGCTGTCTGTCACAGGCAATGATGTCATATCTTGGACCAGATTAGAGATTTATTGAGGAATCCCCCTCCCTTTCTGAGTCAGGCAGGCCTCTAGTCTTCTGTGTCACTTTTTCCTCCCTGGTGAACAGAGGGAGTGAGCCACATAGTACATGAGACACACATACACACTCAGAATGATCAGTCCAAAATCCTGTAATTTTGTCAAGTTGAATGGTAAGGTGTGTTTGTGTGGGCTGTATCAGAGCATCAATGTGCGAGTTGAGAGAACTCAAACCAAACCAGAGGGGTACTTGCCCCCCAAGACAGACCTCAGGGCCCCATACCATACATACAGTGTGAATACATCAAAGGTCCCTCTAAACATGCTCTAAACAACACATGAAAACGTGGAAGGTTACTGATGTGCAACATTGTGAATCATTCTGTCTGAAATTACTGGCAATTACGCATGTTTGCCTGCTGTAATCTCTTTCAGCTAGCGCACCGGCCATAAAATCTGAAATGTTGGGTGGAAATAACGCCGGTGGCTTCTCCAGCACACACAACTCAACACTGAAAGTGTCATACTCAGGATGCCTGTCAAAATGTTGACTATTAATCATTTAGTTGTTTTGAAGAGTACTGCACTTCAACATCACTGCTGTTTTGATGTTTTTTTTACTCCATGGTAACCAGATCTTTCTGGCATGGCAGAAAACAGTGCTCAGTGATAAACGTGTTATCTCATAAGCTTAGTTTTGTTTTGGTTTTATTAGGATCCCCAATAGCTGTTGCTACTGCATCAGATACTCTTCCTGGGCTCCACAAAAAACATAAAACATGATATAATACAGAACATTAATAGACAAGAACAGCTCAAGGACAGAACGACATACATTTAAAATAAGAAGTGGCAAGGGCATGCTTAGATTTCACTCAGGGGTTGAAGAATTCTTCCAGTTGAAGAATAGGCCTTCTGCCTATACAGTAGATGTTGGGGATGATGCACACTGCCCTGTCTCTCTTAGTCTTATAGGCATTGGAGAGGATTGCTAAAACCCCTTCTAGTGATCTAATTTACGCCTAGGATTAGACTAGAGAAATGCAAATCTGTGAATGTCATGTCCAACAGTTACCCCAACCTGCATATAGTGTAGCAATGTAAGCAGCTCCACCTCCCTGTGTTTGACTGCCTAAATGCCGATTTCAAACAAAAACAAACAATGAGAAATCATGCCATTATTATAAGAATGATAAGGTATTCTCTAGTATACTCCAAACAGAAGCATGTGTTGTGAATTGCTGATTGAATACTTAAACGAAACAAAGTATATGCTGTGCACCCACAGCACATCACTACAGGAAAATTAGCACTTTGAGTTGTTCCCTTAAACCATGTACAGGATCATGTCATGTTTATGATACGTTATATAATGGCAGAAAACAGTGCTCAGTGAAAGCTTTTTTTAAAATTATTATTAAGATCCCCATTAGCAATTGATATTTCGCTACACCGGCAAAAACATCTGCTAAAAATGTGTTTATGTGACCAATCAAATTTGATTTGATTATAATAATAATAATAATTAGGGGGTGCTTACGGTATATAGTCCTGTTTCACTATATGTACAAGTAGGTAACCTATACATGTCTTAGGTGTGTTAGGAGAGTGGGGTCACAGCCAGGGGATCAGCTTTACAACACATAGGCAGCTTCAATGTTCTATTTGTCTGTGCAGCTTGGTGCTGATTCAGACTTATGCCTCGTTCATATTAACCATAGGCACACCGTTACGTTGCGCAGGAAGTCATTTCTTTAAGTGGGGACGTCCACAACGGAGTGGAATTGCAATGCCCCCTTGCAGTTGAAGACTCCGTTGTGAGACGAACGCTGCATACTTTTCCAAACTCTGCATAGTCTTCAGGCCAGCCAGAGTCCGTCGAAGAACAAGAAGTGACCAAACCACAGAAGAAGATGAAAATATGTGGTTTTTGAGGACAAATATTTGCCCATTCCTATAAGTGATTACTATTTTAATAGTAATGTTAAATAATACACATTGGCTGTTAAGCCAATTACAGGGCCTTCAGAAAGTATTCACACACCTTTACTTTTTCCACATTTTGTTGTTACAGCCTGAGTTTAAAATTGATTAAATGTTGTAATAATGTCATAAGAGTGAGAATTTTATTTAGCAAATAATAATACAGAAAATAAAGCTGAAATGTCTTGAGTCGAAAAGTATTCAACCCCTTTGTTTTGGCAAGCCTAAATACGTTCAGTAGTAAAAATGTGCTTATCAAATCGCATGGATTCATACCCGTGTCAATAATAGTGAGTAACATGATTTTCGAATGACTACCCCATCTCTGTACCCCACACATACAATTATCTGTAAGGTCCCTCAATGGAGTAGTGAATTTCAAGCACAGATTCAACCACAAAGACTAAGGAGGTTTTTCAATGCCTCGCAAATAAGTGCACCGATTGGTAGATGTGTAAAAAAAAAAAAAAAAAAAAAAACAGACACTGAATATCCCTTTGAGTATGGTGAAGTTATTAATTAGGCGTTGGATGGTGTATCAGTTCACCCAGTCACTACAAAGTTACAGGCGTCCTTCCTAACCCAGTTGCCAGAGAGGACGGAAACTTCTCAGGGATTTCACCATGAGGTCAATGGTTATTTAAAACAGTTAAAGAGCTTAATAGGTTGTGATATGAGAAAACTGAGGATGGATCAACAATATTGCAGTTACTCCACAATACTAAAATAAGAAAATGAAGGAAGCCTCTACAGAATAAAAATATTCTAAAACATGTATCCTGTTTGCATCAAGGCACTTTTTGTCCTAAATACAAAGTGTTATCTTTGCAGCAAATCCAACACATCACTGAGTACCAATCTTCATATTTTCAAGCATGGGGGTAGCTACAGTGGCACCTTCAACCTAGCCTAGCTTTTAGCTAGAAAGCTAGCTGCTCTGCCAGCTAGTTTGACTTGCTATAAATTTAGAAACAAGTTGAGGAAAAAGTTACTTAACGAAACATGTTTTATTATCACCTGAAACAGTGGTCAGTTTATTAGGTACACCACCTCGTTCACAAAAATGGTTCACTCCTACAGACAGTGAATCACGTGGTCATGGCTTGCTATATAAAGAAGGCAGACAGGCAGATTACTTTAAGACATGAAGGTCAGTCAATCAGGAAAATGTCGAGAACTTTGAAAGTTTCCTCAAGTGCACTCTCAAAAACCATCAAGCACTATGATGAAACTGGCTCTCATGAGGACCGCCACAGGAATTGCTGCAAGGAAACCACTACTAAAGGATACCAATAAGAAGAAGAGACTTGCTTGGGCCAAGAAACACGAGCATTGGACATTAGACGGGTGGAAATCTGTCCTTTGGTCTGATGATGAGTTTTGATTCCAACCGCTGTGTCTTTGTGAGACGCAGAGTTGGTGAACGGATGATCTCCGCATTTGTAGTTCCCACCATGAAGGATGGAGGAAGAGGAGGAGGAGGCAGTGTGATGGTGTGGAGGTGCTTTGCTGGTGACACTGTCTGTGATTTACTTACAATTCAAGGCACACTTAACCAGCATGGCTACCACAGCATTCTGCAGCGATACGCCATCTCATCTGGTTTGCGCTTAGTGGGACTATAATTTGTTTTTCAACAGGACAACGACCCAACACACTTCCAGGCTGTGTAAGGGCTATTTGACCTCCACAATCACCTGACCTCAACCCAATTGAGAGGGTTTGGGATGAGTTTGACCGCAGAGTGAAAGAAAAGCAGACAAGTGCTCAGCATATGTGGGAACACCTTCAAGACTGTTGGAGAAGCATTACAGGTGAAGCTGGTTGAGAGAATGCCAAGATTGTGCAAGCTGTCATCAAAGCAAAGAGTGGCTACTTTGAAGAATCTCAAAGATAAAATATATTTTGATTTGTTTAACATTTTTTTTGTTTCATGATTCCATATGTGTTCATAGTTTTGATGTCTTCACTATTATTCTACAATGTGGAAAATGGTAAAAAAAAAGGGAGAGAAACCCTTGTGTAACAGTTTTCTTTATCATGTTTTTTTAATTAAGAAAAACTATACATGAATAAACTAACAAAACAATAAATGTGCGAAAACCTAAACAGCCTATCTGGTGACAACACAAAGACAGGAACAATCACCCATGAAACACTCAAAGAATATGGCTGCCTAAATATGGTTCCCAATCAGAGACAACGATAAACACCTGCCACTGATTGAGAACCACTCTAGACAGCCATAGACTATGCTAGATACCCCTACTATAATACAAACCCAATACCTAACAAAAACCCCAAGACAAAACACACCACATACAAAACCCATGTCACACCCTGGCCTGACCAAATTAATAAAGAAAACACAAAATACTAAGACCAGGGCGTGACACCTTGAATGAGTAGGTGTGTCCAAATGTTTGACTGGTTCTGTATATTTACCCCCAAAAATATATGGGGAATTGGAAATTACTTTTACTTTTTGATGGAAGCCACAGTCTGTCTGAAATATTAAAACTGATCCACCCCCCAAATGTTTTAATAAAAAATTATACAAATCCATCTAAATATATGCATACTCCTCTCCATTTCAGCACAAATTGGTAGACTTAAATAGACAAAATCCTGATACTTAAAAATGTTCTAATCGTGTACGTTATTTAGGTTTAGGATTTTTTTTATGAATCATAAAAATTGGTTTGGAGAGCCTTTACGCATGAAAGAAAGAAAAATGTGGTTTGATTCATTCTTAAAATTGACACATTCAGTTCTTCAACCCATGGTAATGTTGTAAGATTAGTGTATATATAATTATTACAGGAAAAATTGTGTACAATTGTGTACAATCCTCGTCTATTGCCTGCACTAACCATGGAACTGTGTAATGACACGGCCAAGTATTGCGCCCCGTGTCGGGTTCAAACTGTTACAGCTTGATGTACACTCTGCTCCACAACAATTTAATTAGCCTACATGTCTTTTTAAAATATATATTAACTGTTACTAATGATCCTCAGCAACAAAACAAAAACCAAATGAAGGTCAAACGAAACAATGTCATTAAACGGAAGGATAGCCTATAATTAAGACATTCAAGAGTGCCCATCCCTGCAAGTTAAAAGGCTGCACAATTTAAATTCTGCATAATGGCACAGCATTTCATAAACTTGATGTATTAATATGCTTTAGTTTGCTGCCATAGTTTCACATTTGTCTCCAGCGATTATTAGGTCAAATAGATCTAAAACAAGTGTCCTTTATATTTACAATTTCCTTATCCAAACGGATTACTCATTTACATAGCTCTTATCAATATCTCTTATCAAGTTGTAAGTGCATGGAGAATGGTGTTATTTCTATCAACAACAAAAAATAGTCTATGCTTTTTCCACTTGGAACCGATAGGTTCGCTGGACCTTATTCATGGTGCAAAGGTGGTGGAATTATTAGGGACACACCTCCGCCACATTTGATCTCCACCTCTATTCTCATGCTTAAATTCAAGTTCAGAATATACATAGAGAGAAAAGTGAATAAAAAGAGAATTACGTTCAATTTACTTCAATCGGGTCGGAATCGGCCCCCATAAGAATAGAAGATTTTAGCTGAAGACATACTCCAAAGGCAGCGGTATCATGTTCATGGTGCATTCCTTGTGAGGACTACTCAGTAATTATGCTGGGTTGTCATTAAGGAGACCATTTGGAGTGTTAGAACCAGTGGTCAAGGTTAAGTGTCTGTAGGGTAGTTCCCAGTTCTCCGTTCACACACACATCACAGTTTTAGGGGGCTGAAGCTGCCCCCTAACCAATATACCAATGGGTTATAACCAGGGCTTGGACCTCAAAATTATTTCTGGGTGGTTTGGAATTCCCATTGTTAGAGTCTATCCTGTCCATGATACTGTATACTAGGCAACATACACATGGCCACATTCATAAAAAGTGTGATCGTTTACATCCTTACCTAGCAACGCACTACTACTACTACTACTACTATTATTATTTTTACAGATCCACTGTCTCATCTGTCCATCCATGCAACTTAAAAAACTTGATGTCCTCTGTAAAAAGGATCTTGACAGGATCTTGACATCTCCAACATTTGCAACAATATTGAAATTCAATCTCCACTGTGTCCTATAATAATGAATGTGACAAGCATTTTTTCTCAGCCAGTCGAAATCATGAATCAGCATATTTTTTTGTGGATATGTACAAAGAAATGTCAATCGATGTCAACAGGTCAAATTAAACTAAATGTAGCTAGTTTGCTGGCTTTGCAGCTTCAGTCTGAAGTAATTGTGTTAGCTGTGTAGTTGGCTCGCGAGCAAGGGGGGGGGGGGGGGAGCCTGTAACGGCAGATTTCCTCCTCTTCGTCTGAAGAGGTGTAGCAAGGATCGGACCAATACGTAGCGTGGTAAGTGTCCATGACGATTTTAATAAGAAAAGCCTGAACACTATGAAATACAAAACAATAAACGATAACGTGAAATAAACCAAACCAAAACAGTCCCGTGTGGCACAAACACTCACACAAGAAACAAACACCCACAAACCAACAGTGAAACCCAGGCTACCTAAGAATGATTCTCAATCAGAGACAACTAACGACACCTGCCTCTGATTGAGAACCATACTAGGCCGAAACAGAAACCTAAACATAGAAACACAAAACATAGACTGCCCACCCCAACTCACGCCCTGACCATACTAAATAAAGACAAAACAAAGGAAAATAAAGGTCAGAACGAGACAGACCCTCCATAGAAACCATTTTTGTTTACCATAGTAACCTGTAAAGGTCAGGAACTATCAACCAGCGCTTGACAACCAGTTTGGGAAAGAACCTTACTTTTTAATGCAGGTAATCCTTTGTATAAAATCAATAATACACTTGAGACCATGTGTTATGACATTTTTTGAATATGTATAATTTTATCATTTATCATACACATTTTATCATAAAAATGTCATAACACATGGCCTCATGTATTATTGCTTAAATCGTTTAGTTTTTATTAGAACCGTATATTTGATTGAAGGGCATCGTGGGATTTCTTTTAAGCGTCCGGATTAGTGTCCTGCTCCTTGAAAGCGGCAGCTGTAGCCTTTAACTTGGAGCGGATGTTGCCTGTAATGCCTCCTCAATGCCATTGGATGAATCCCGGAACACATTCCAGTCTGTGCTAGCAAAACAGTTCTGTAGCATAGCATCCACATCATTTAACCACTTCCATATTGAAGTATATAGTCACTGGTACTTCCTGCTTTAGCTTTAGCTTGTAAGCAGGAATCATGAGGAAAGAATTATGGTCAGATTTGCCAAATGGAGGGTGAGGGAGAGCCTTGTATGCGTCTCTGTGTGTGGAGTAAAAGTGGTCTAGAGTTTTTTTTCCCTCTGGTTGCACATGGGACATGTAGATTGCCTACTTTAGATTGTCTGCATTAAAGTCCCCGGCCACTAGGAGCGCCTCTTCTGGAGGGGCATTTTCTTGTTTGCTTTTGGCCTTATAT
This sequence comes from Oncorhynchus mykiss, assembly GCF_013265735.2. Taxonomy (NCBI): domain Eukaryota; kingdom Metazoa; phylum Chordata; class Actinopteri; order Salmoniformes; family Salmonidae; genus Oncorhynchus; species Oncorhynchus mykiss. The sequence goes on along the minus strand of NC_048574.1, from coordinate 33,050,656 downwards.
AGCTCGTTGAGTGCAGTCTTAGTGCCAGCATCGGTTTGCGGTGGTAAATAGACGGCCAATAATATAGATGGGAACTCTCTTGGTGGATAGGGTGGTCTACAGCTTATCGTGAGGTAATCTACCTCAGACGAGCAATACCTCAAGACTTCTTTCGTTTTAGACATTGCGCATCAGCTGTTATAGACAAATAGACACACACCCCCATCCCTCGTCTCATTGCTGCTCTGTCCTGCCAATGCACGGAAAACCCAGCTAGCAAGTATATTATCCATATGGTTGTTAAGCCATGACTCGGTGAAACATTAATGTCCCGCTGGTAGGATAGTCTTGATCGTAGATCATACAGTTTATTTTCCAGTGATTGCACGTTGGCCAATAGTATGGATGGTAGAGGCAGTTTACCCACTCACCAACGAATTCTCACAATGCATCCCAACCTCTGCCCCCTGTATTTCCTTCTTTTCTTCACGTGAATGACGGGATTTGGGCCTGGTCTCGGGGAAGCACCATATCCTTCGCATCGGACTCATTAAAGAAAAAATCTACGGACAGTTTGCGGTGAGTAATTGCTGTTCTGATTCCAGAAGCTCTTTTAGGTCAAGAGTGGGTAGCAGCAACATTATGTACAAAATAAGTACCAACAATGTGAAAAAAATAACATAATAGAACAGTTGGTTAGGAGCCCGTAAAACGGCAACCATCCCCTCCGGCGCCGTTATATCCAAACTAAAATTAATGTACTGCAGAACAAGGCAGTTTGACATCAAAATAAAAAAACTGCTTGCGACATTTGTACAGTGTAATTTTGATTACACCTGCTCTGCGTGGTACAGTCGTCTGCTTACAAAACTGAAGAACAAGATGCAGCTTGTGCAAAACAACCTCATTAGGTATCTGCTTAATGTATGTAGGATTATAATTTGAGCCAGTTTGATAGAGCAGGAAAAAATCCTGCAGCAAAAGGAAATGTGAATTATTATATGGATTATAATTAATAGACATTTTTGTAGGGGTTGATACAGTTTTTGTTTGGGCAATTCAAGTCTGAAATGTCAAAGTGGAAATTACAAAAGCCTTTTTAAAACTCAAATGCAATACAGGTTTGCATTTCCTGCACAAGAAAATAGTTATCAAATTAAGATCCTACATTTGTACCCAATCAGAATACATATCGGAGGAAATTCATTCCAAGCAGTGGGTCTGTTGTCTACAGCTCACAATGAAACAGCTGAAGCTTAACCACATGTACAACATCATTAGTGGTACTGCCCCTAACTACTTAGGCTCAAAAATAGCTATGGTTCATACTCAACATGGCCATAACGTGACTCGTGATTTTTTTAGTTATACTATTTGGATTTTGAATACAGCACTGTTGGGAAGGGCTTGCAAGTTAAGCATTAAGCACTCCACTGTACTTATGCATGTGACAAAAAGCTTGTTCTTCTACACTGGCATTCTTTTGTGGAATAGTCTTCCACTGCCTATTAAACTGTACCAGTCCAAGGGTGTTTTCAAAGGACAGGTCAGAGGTCATCTTAGGAGAAGGTTCAGTGTCACTTAGCGTCACTGACAGCCATTTATGCCCCTTTTACATGAGAAATGTGAAGTGTTTTATTACAGCCTAAATTCAAAATGGATTAAATGGATTAAATATATGTTTTTTTCTCACCCGTATACACACAATACCCCATAATGACAAAGTGAAAACATGTTTTATTTTTTTTTTGCAGATTTATTGAAAATTAAATGCAGAAATATCTCATTTACATAAGTATTCACAGCACTTTGCTATGACACTCCAAATTGAGCTCCGATGCATCCAATTTCCTTTGATCATCACTTGAGATGTCACTACAACTTGATTGGAGTCCACCAGTGGCCAATTCCATTATTTGGACATGATTTAGAAAGAAACTCACCTGTCTATATAATGTCCCACTGTTCACAGTGCATGTCAGAGCAGAAACTATACCATGATGTCCAAGGAACTGTCCGTAGATCACCATGATATATTTGTGATTAGGCATATATCTGGGGAAGGGTATACATTTTTTTTGAGAGAGTTGAAAGGTTCCAAGAGCACTGTGGTCTCCATAATTGGGAAATTGAAAAACATGTAACTACCCAGACTCTGCCTAGAGCTGGCCATCTGACCAAACTGAGCAACCGGGTAAAGAAGGACCTTGCTCCGGGTGGTGACCAAGAAACCAATGACGCCTCTGAAAGAACTACAGAGTTCCTTGGCTGAGATTGGAGAACCTGCCAGAAGTACAACAGTCTCTACAGCACTTCACCAGTCTGGGCTTTATGGGAGTGGCCAGATGGAAGCCACTCCTGAGAAAAAGGCAAATGACAGAAAGCCTGGGGTTTGCAAAAAGTAATGTGAAAGACTCAGAGCATAAGGCAAAAGATTCTGTGGTCTGTTGAGACAAAAAATGTACTCTTTGGTCTGAATGCAAAGCTCTTTGGCCTGAATGAATCTTCAGCTCATCATCCATCTAACACCATCCCTACCGTGAAGCATGGTGGTGGAAGCATCATGCTATGGAGATGATTTTCAGTGGCAGGGACTGTGAGACTGGTAAGGATAGAGAGAACAATGAATGGAGCCAAATACAGGCAAATCCTTGATGAGAACCTGCTTCAGATTGCAAACGACATTAGACTGGGGCGAAGATTCATGTTCCAACCGGACAATGCATTCATGTTCCAACCCCAAGCATTCAGCCAAAGCAACGCTGGAATAGTTTCAGAACAAGAAGGTGAAAGTCCTTGAGTGGCCCAGCCAAAGCCCAGTCTTGAATCCCATTGAACATTTGTGGAAAACCTTGAAGATTGCTGTTCAACGCCGCTCCCCATCTAACTTAACAGAGCTTGAGAAAATCCCCAAATCGATATGTGCAAAGCTTATACAGACATACCCAAGACGACTCAAAGCTGGTTAACTAAAGAGAGAGACCGGTTAACTAAGAGAGAGACCGGTTAACTAAAGAGAGAGATCGGTCAACTAAAGAGAGAGATCAGATGACTAACGAGAGAGATCGGTCAACTAAAGAGAGAGATCAGTTGACTAAAGAAAGAGACCAGTTAACTAAAGAGAGAGATCGGTTAACTAAAGAGAGAGACCAGTCAACTAAAGAGATAGACCGGTTGAAGACCAGTTATGATGCCTTGACTAAAGAGAGAGGCCGGGTTCAGCTCTGTGTGCTAGGTGAGTTGTACTGTATCTGAAAAGGGAGAGCACAAGAGTAAACAACAGTCATTGATTCACCAGCTTAGAATCCTTAAAAATATTTTTGATATAATGGATAATTCACTAATAGGTTTGTGTGTCAATATGGACATGAGTGCTCATTTCCAGTGCTCTGCTATGCTGCTCTTCATCAGGGAAGGAGGTATTTCGACTCCAGTTGGTATTACATCTCTACTGAGACTAAATCCTGGGAGGACAGTAGAAAAAACTGTAAGGGGAGAGGAGCAAACCCAGTTATCATAAACAGCAAAGAAGAGAATGTGAGAGTGAAAGAAGAGAAATAAAGGGGTGGGGTGGGGGAGGAACTGGAATTAGTCTAGTACTGTTGATGGCAGTATGCTGATGTTTTTTTCATGCTAATATATTTTTTCTGCCAATATGCTAGGAATTTATCAATGGATTCCAAAAGAAGAGATACTGGATTAGTCAGACAGACAAAGATAAGGAATTGGCCACGAAATGGGTGGATGGCACACCATTGACCATAGGGTAACACAATTATTTTAGTGTCACATTTGCCTACTGAAGAATACGTACAAAAATCCATGAATGGACATTGACATTCTGAGTGTATTGTGTGTTTATAGGTTCTGGTGAGACTAGTAATGAGGACTACTGAGATGGAAACTGCTTTCTCTGGTGGTCCGTTAAAGAGATGGAATGATGCATCTGAGTAATCTCCTGGATCTGTGAGAAAGTAGATTGCCTGTAAGCCTAACTCTTACACCAAACCCACAAGAAGTCATTAATAAAAAATAGAAAAAATCGTTATAAATGAACGATATACAGTGCCTTCGGAAAGTATTCAGATCCCTTGACGTTTTCCATGTTTTGTTAGGTTAAAGCCTTATTCTAAAATTGATTCAATTGTTTTTTTCCCTCATCAATCTACACACAATAGAAATATTTGCTAATTTATTAAAAATAAAACACAGAAATATCCCTTTGAAAAACCCTTTTTGGTTCCAAGTATAACCATTTTGAGTTCTGTGTAGAACCCTTTCCAAGGGAACCCCAACAACCCCCAACCAGATGGAACCGCAACAAGTTCTACCCCGAACCAAAAAGGGTTCTCCTATGGGGACAGCCGAAGAACCCTTTTGGAACCCTTTTCCTACGAGTATACTGAATGCTAACACAGCATATTATGGTCTGACACATTTATTAACAGTATTATATGCTAATAATGATATTTCCCTCTAACTATCATGTATGCATTTCTTACAAATGCCATTTAATGTTGAATGAGCTATTACTATTATCTCTTACTCATAAATAACAGCATATTCACTTTTCTTTCATGATACTTTCTTCCTGTTGTGCTTTTATCATGAACCATATTTACAGTATATATGGAATTCACTGTCACGCCTCATTATCAACCATTTGTCTTAACCATTTGTTGTTTCATGGCTTGCGGAAGACTTTAAATAGGTAAAGATATCCTTTTCACTTGAGTTCACTGATCGGTAGTGTTCCTTCACTACCTGTGTGTCTGAAGCCTGGCACGTGGCGATAACAAACTGGTGGTGCATGGGCATACATTTGGACTCAACCGACTTCTTGAAAGGACAGTTCCATGTCTACCAGTGTCCATGTCTAAAACAGAGATGTAGTGATAGAGATCTGCAGGTTGGTGCAGGACAAAGACCAACATACACCTAAAGTATTATTGTAGAGAACACGCATCAGTAAATCATTTTACACAGTATCATATCATATAGAAGCCATACAGAATTTATCTGCTTATATTATTGGAAATTGGCCAATGATCAGAGCCAATAATTAGATTTGAGGTTCTTGTGCATTTTTAAATAAATAATGTGATTTTCATGTAAATGGGTGCCAGTCAAGCTATATACAGTATTAAAAATGACAGTGCCCAGATTAAGGGATGAACAGAGTTTATGAGACAATACCATATTTCAACAGACAGATATTGGCAGATGTTGCTCCAGTCTATTAATAAACAAATCAGAATTAAAATGTACATTCTTAAAAGACATACATTGAGTTGTGCAGACTTTGTGCAATACTGTATACATGTATATTTCTTATAGACCCTGCGTCGCCACTAGCGTTTTACACTGTGCACATCATCAATTATTAGTGTTTTCGACTTGCGTCTCTCTTGAAAACTGCAAGTAGCTCTGATGTGTTTCAGCCTTTCACTGATCTGCTATAAGAGGGCTACAGAATACAGCATACAAATGTTTTATTGTGTACCAACATACTGTACATAAGCAAAGATTTCAAGCTTACTGATCTGAAGCGTTATTACCTCAAAACAGAAAACACAGTTGTTTTTTAAAAGACCAGCCCTTCATTTGACATCTATGACTGATTTCTTCACTAAGGTTGTCAGAGCTATGTGGTTCAGTTACTATCCCCAGGTGGCTTTATGACACAAACAGTTTTTCTTCTTCTTACAAAAAAAATAACAAATGACTTGGTTAAATACAGGGAATACTTTAGTTGAAGGCGTATACATAACTGTGTCATTATGCCTACATAACTGTGTCATTATGCCTACATAAGTGTGTCATCATGACACTTGACATTTTGCTCCATTTGTTAAATGCACAAAGGCATTAAGAAGTGGATATTGGAGCATTAAGTACATAGCTGGTCATATGGATTAAGTCCATGAATTCTAATAAATGTTTGCCAATGCTAATTGGTGATTACGTCATTTGGTGTTATAATGACAGTATGTTTACCCCCTCTAAATCAAGAGAATTGACCTTTGCGTACGCCTGTCTCAAGAACAGTACACTCTGGCAAGGTTGACTAATTTGCCAAATTAAATTAAAATAATGTTTTATTCTACTTCAGAGTGAAATCTCTAACACAGGAATCGGTTAACTTTCTCTACTCAATCAAGCAAATTTACTTTGATTTTTAAACACTGTGAGTGGCTGCAACATCAGGAATTTCTTAATCTCTCCCACTACTATATAGAATGCATTATGTATCTACTGATCTGTGGAGGATGGTTGATGATTACTTTTTCAAAAACTCTTGGCTTAACACCTTTGTGTCAAGCATACACCAATGTTCACGGAAATTTTGCATCAGCAAATAAAGAGGTTTACATAGATAAAATGTCATAGCAGCAAGGTATAGGTATCATTAAGGTACACTAACACAGTATCTGAGACAAGAAAAACACAAAATCACAAAAACACCAGCCATGAGGTCAAGAGCTTTACGTTACCTTGTTTCTGTGTGTTTAGTAGGCATTATAGTATTTCTGTGTTTAGTAGATATTGTAGTATTTATGTGTGTTTAGTAAGTATTATAGTATTAACCTGTTTGTTTCATCAAGTGATGCTGGGATTTCTCTGATAAGAATGTAGATGGCGGGAACCATAGAATTAGAATGAATAGAATTAGGAGAGCCTCTCACTTTCCACAGTGGAAAATAAGAGAAACAGCTACTAGTGTTTAACTAATAAATACGGTATGTACTGCAATGAAAGGCTCAATTTCAGAGGAAATAGTTACAATGAAAACAATTGGTAATAAGCCTACTAATAAATTATAATTTTAGGTACCATTTGTTTTTAAAGCCTGTAATCCAGAATGGCATGGTGGTACCTACAATAACCACCTACAATAGTCAGTTTGTTGTTTTACTGTAATTGACAGTTTCTCAACAGTTTCTAGTCGACATTGTAACAGATGACATAACACATATATCATGATATATTCAAGTCTTACCAATAAGATAACTGCGTCCAATCAACAAGCTGCAGTTGGACTGTTGCTTGTGTCATAACACTTTAATACCAATGAGTGCCAGTATTTGCTTCCTGGGTCACATGGAACAGTCTGTATTGAGTATATTGTGAAATCAATTAATTTTCTAAATACTGGTTTTGGGGATAAGGCTTAACAAGGTTTTTTAATTTGTATTTTTTTTTACAGATTTGGTTATGACTAATAACACACACAGACCACTTTAATCAATTATGTTTGATTTGGAAGGTCCATGGTATGGGGCATTTATTAATCAGATAAAAACACATCTGTAAACATAATTAAAAAGTAGCCAATTTGAAACAGAGTTGACCCAATTTCAATCATACTATGCTGGCTATTGAGGTTTCATATTGTAGGTGTACAGTACTAACTAAACCAACATATTTGTGTTCATTCACTTTCTTATCAATATATGTTTATAAGTAGTCACCCAATATGACTGAAGCAAGCAAAACATTTTGTGGATGTATTTAGCTTTGAAGTCATAGCTCAAGAGTCACAGCTAAAACGTGTGTAGCCTGGATACCAGTCTGATCAGCTCCAGAGTTGCTAAATAAACTAGCATTCAGGTTAGCAAGTTCTTTGTTATCGTCCGAGCTTGTTAACCAGTTCAAGTAAATGTAGCGAAGGCCTATCATTCGCTACAGGACTGTTCTTATAATAATTCACTTGCCTGACAGGATCGAACTACTAATAGAAAAAACTGTCTGTAGCAAACCCGTATGATCAATTAAATGGAAAACACATTTATAAATACAAATGTACCTAGGTCCAGCACTCTTTTCCCTTGTAAAATGTAAAATGTAACTAGATATTGGTGTATATACACTATCCTTTGTTAGTGACTCCTAATTTGCATTTTTCTTTTCATTTAAATGAAATAAACAGTAATATCGTAATTGACTGGTATTGTTTCCACATTTAATTTGTGTAGATTAACATAATTGTTTTAATCTTAACCCACTTCATTCCATAGAATGAGCATAGGATTTATTGGTGGACTGTACTTAAAGATATCTACAATTTAATGACCAGATCATGACACTTGTACATAAATCCTCCTCTGACTGACAATCATTTTCTATTGGTTTAATCTCAGAAAGACAGAAAACAGGGAGGGAGAAGTAGTTTATGATACAGTTGAAGTCGGAAGTTTACATACACCTTAGCCAAATACATTTAAACTCCGTTTTTTACAATTCCTGACATTTAATCCTAGTAAAAATTCAGTCTTAGGTCAGTTAGGTTCACCACTTTATTTTAAGAATGTGAAATGTCAGAATAATAGTAGAGAGAATTATTTATTTCAGCTTTTATTTATTTCATCACATTCCCAGTGGTTCAGAAGTTTACATACACTCAATTAGTATTTGGTAGCATTGCCTTTAAATTGTTTAACTTGGGTCAAACGTTTCGGGTAGCCTTCCAAAAGCTTCCCACAATAGGTTTGGTGAATTTTGGCCCATTCCTCCTGACAGAGCTGGCGTAACCTGGAGTCAGGTTTGTAGGTTTGTAGGCCTCCTTGCTCGCACACACTTTTTCAGTTCTGCCCACAAATTTTCTATGGGATTGAGGTCAGGGCTTTATGATGGCCACTCCAATACCTTGACTTTGTTGTCCTTAAGCCATTTTACCACAACTTTGGAAGTATGCTTGGAGTCATTGTCCATTTGGAAGACCCAATATCCCATATTGAGATGTTGCTTAATATATCCACATCATTTTTCTTCCTCATGATGTCATCTATTTTGTGAAGTGCACCAGTCCCTCCTGCAGCAAAGCACCCCCACAACATGATTCTGCCACCCCCGTGCTTCACGGTTGGGATGGTGTTCTTCGGCTTGCAAGCCTCCCTCTTTTTCCTCCAAACATAACGATGGTCATTATGGCCAAACAGTTCTATTTTTGTTTCATCAGACCATAGGACATTTCTCCAAAAAGTACGATCTTCGTCCCCATGTGCAATTGCAAACCGTAGACTGGCTTTTTTATGTCAGTTTTGGAGCAGTGGCTTCTTCCTTGCTGAGCGGCCTTACGGGTTAGGTCGATATAGGACCCATTTTACTGTAGAAATAGATACTTTTGTACCTGTTTCCTCCAGCATCTTCACAAGGTCATTTTCTGTTGCTCTGGGATTGATTTGCACTTTTCACACCAAAGTACGTTCTTCTCTAGGAGACAGAACGTGTCTCCCTCCTGAGCGGTATGACGGCTTCATAGTCCCATGGTGTTTATACTTGCATGCTATTGTTTGTACAGATTAACATGGTACCTTCAGGCATTTGGAAATTGCTCCCAAGGATAAACCAGACTTGTGGAGGTCTACAATTTATTTTCTGAGGTCTTGGCTGATTTCTTTTGTTTTTTCCATGACGTCAAGCAAAGAGGCACTGAGTTTGAAGGTAGGCCTTGAAGTACATCCACAGGTACACCTCCAATTGACTCAAAATATGTAAATTAGCCTATCAGACACTTCTAAAGCTATGATATCATTTTCTGTTATTTTCCAAGCTGTTTAAAGGCACAGTCAACTTAGTGTACATAAACATCTGACTCACTGGAATTGTGATACAGTGAATTATAAGTGAAATAATCTGTCTGTAAACATCATGCACAAAGTAGATGTCCTAACCGACTTGCCAAAACTATAGTTTGTTAACATTACATTTGTGGAATTTTTGAAAAACAAGTTTTAATGACTCCAAACTAAGTGTATGTAAACTTATGACTTCAACTGTATATTTTGGGGTTCACCTAATGTTGATGTTACTACTGTATTTCCACAAGTGAAACCATTACAGTCCCTGTCGAATATATTCTAATAATATAATAAAAACAGCAATGGGGTTCTAATGCTTCTTAATTTGTCTCAGATCAAATAGCAGTCAAAAGAAGCATTAAGTATTTCTGGCTTGGGCTTTTCTCTGCTATGTCATTAAAACATATCTTCTTATCACCATACTTTATGTGGGGATAGTTTAAGATCTACCATGATATTAGCATTTTACACAGACCTTCCCTTCAGATGGAATTATTGCACTGCCAAATTCATTTAAAAACTGGTGAACCTCTCAAGACCACGAAGAACATGAAGGCATTCAAATAGAAGGTGCACTATACTGTCATGCCATGACACAGGTCTGGCACCACAAGGAGGTTAAATTGGGCATTGCCTCCTTGAATAGACTCTTGGATGTGATGGAGTTTTTTGGCAACCCTATTTCACATTTATTCCTGGCATGGCATGGGACTGTACATGATTAATCCAAAAGTTCAGAAGAGAATCGTGTGTTGATCAATTCAATTATTAACACAAATAGGTAATACCAGCATTCCATCATGACAACATGACTCAGAGATAGCGATGAGGTGGGTTTGAAATGTCAATATGCTGAGTATACACAAACGTGTTGGAAGTGTTTAAGGTGCTGCTGACCTGACAGAAATAAGCTGATGATGAATGTGAACAATCATAGAATTAATAAGCAACTGTTTCTTTTCTCCTTTCCCTCTCTCTCAAACAAAGAGAATAAATAAAAAAGTATATTGCTTCAGAAAAAAGCTTTTTCAAAATATTGTGAGACATTTCATTCACCACTGCTTGGGTTGTTTTAGACAGAGCATTACATAGTCAGTCATAGGTATATTATATATATACTGAGAGATGCTGTGAATCCAAGAAATAAATGATCAATGAGTCGTGACTGTGACAAATGCCTGTGACCACACAGTGGCGCTGGTTAATCTCCCCTATCCTCCAACCTACCAGCAAGGGCCACAATGCAATGCAAGTATTGATGTATTTTGCCTGGGGGAGGGGGAGGGGCTGAAAGATCAGACAGTCACAGTTAACATTAGGACCCAAGCCTCAGGATGTCACAGAGAGAGACAGAGAGATATAGAGAGAGAAAAAGAGAGAAGATATGCACAGAAATGTACACATCTCCCTCCGTCTCCCTTGTTCAGCACTGTCTGGTGTCGCAGGGTAAAGTTAGGAGGGGAGGGGGGCTTTAGATGGTTGGATGCCAGTCCACTCCTCCACTCAGCGGGGATCATTTGCTCTTCCCTGACGTGCTGGAGCCCCCTGCCCCCCCCTCTGCCCTCTCACCCCTCTCCGACGTGTCTGCTTTCTCTGAGCCTTCTCCCGTCTTCTTGGACCCCTCTCCCTTCTCAGACCTCTCTTTCTCTGACCTCTCCTCCTCCTCCACCTCTCCTCCCATCTCAGACCTCTCTGACCTGGCGTCTGCGTCGCCCTCTGACTTCTCCTTCCTCTCCGAGCGGTCGGGATCTGTGGACGAGGTGGTGGGCTTGTCCCACTTGGCGATCTCCTCATGTTCAGTTATACTGGTGGTGATGTTAGTGACCCAAGCCTTCAGGTCCTCCTGCAAAAGTGCACCCAGATACATGATATTGTCAGGGTTTCCACAAAACCAAGAAGCAGGACCAGTAAGTTAACCAATCAAATGTGTTTTTTAAAGCCCTTTTTTACATCAGCAGTTGTCACAAAGTGCTTTACGGTTACCTGGCCTAGACCCCAAAGAACAAGCAAAGCCAAGCGAAAGCACAGTGGTCAGGAAAAACTCCCTAGAAGGAAAGAACCTACTGTAGGAAGAAACCTAGAGAGGAACTCTGCTCAGAGGGGTGGCCTATCTAGCTCTCTAATGGGAACAAAACATTGATTTTAAGACATTAAATTAAACGTTCAATTTCATCACAGGCATTCTTACCTCATCCTTTGCATGGAAAATATAGTCATTGCCATCATTTTTCCTGTTGGAGAAGAAAGGAGAGAGACATTGTTACTGGAAGTACCAAGAGTATCCTCTGGTCACTCAAATGTTTTAAGGTGAAGAAAATTATTATATGCTAAAATAAGGAATAAGGTGGAGTAAAAAAATATCCTCTTCATCAAGCCATACTTGATAACGAAGACATTTTTCTTCTTCTTGTATCCTATGGTGCTATCACATATACAGACGCTCAGGTCGAGTGGGGTTTCTTCATTGTAAGGTGTGGTGGTGCTCTTGGCGTCCTTGTAGAAAGTGATCCCTCCCTTTGACAACACGCAATACAAATTCACCCAGGACTTACTGCAAAACAAGAACAGCTTGTTGGGCAACAGCTTAAGCACGTTTCTACTTTCTTCCAAAGTGAACTCATAGTGTGTCAATATGTGTGTCACAGTGTGTCAATAGAGTACTGTATATACACATATTCTGTAGTGATCTAGCTACATTAACATTTTAACCTTTGTCTGCGTGGTGTGTGGTGTGTGGTGTGTGTAACTGTAAGTAGGTGGACGCCCACCTGCTGGGACTCTTCTGGTGCCCCTCAAAGTCGTGTTTGCGGTACAGGAAGCCTTCATTATGGGCAGTGTGTGAGGGTGGCAGAAGTTGTGCCGGGCTCTGGGCCGGAGCCGAGCGAGAGCGTCGCTTCTCCTCAGGCTCTTTGGGGCGGGGTCTCCTGCGGGGTTTGGGGCGGTCTCGGGCTCGCGGGCGCTCGTAGGTCACGGGTGCTGAGAGGCTGCTGGTGGGGCGGTACATCTCCCCTCGAGCCTGGAACAGACAGGAGAGAGGTATGTCATTCAGAAATCCAAAAAGCAGGCCTGTGTGGCCTAACAAACGATCTTCATTATACAAAAACAAAATACGAAATACTGTTAAATACTGTACATGTAAAATAACTTACTTGTGCTGCCTCTCTCTCCTGGGCCTGCTCCACAATCTCAGCCATGGTGGTGGCTCTCTTCTCTCTGCAATGACACAGTTTCTGCCATGAGTCACCCAAACGGGGAATATAATCAATACTCTACCTTCCAAATCAATGGTTTTGGATCATGGTGGACAGTGCTGACCAGACAAATTGTAATAACTGTTTTTGTAATGACCTTGTTAAATTTCCACAAACAAACAGCACTGTGAAGAACTGCTGAGGTTATGACCAGGCAGTCCTGGACTCACATTGAGCGCTTGTCGGAGCCTTCCTTGGCTGACTCCATGTCGCTGGAGTCGTCCTGCCTCGGTGTCCTCGCCTTCCCACTGCCCTCCTGCTCGCTGGACGACTGCCTCTCCAGGCGTCGCCTATAGCGCTCCTGGCGCACAATCATTGGCAGCTCGTTGAGGCGCGCCTGAATCTCCTGTTCGCTGGAGGTCTGCCGACCCAGCTTGTACTCCCTCTCCCGCCGCAGGTGGTCCATCTGGGGGTCGGAGCGGCTGCCGCGAGGGTCCCTCTGGAGCCTGCCGTGGAGGAGATCCAGGCCAGACTCCGGCCCGATCATGTCCACCATGGGGATGTCCCCAAACTGTTCCCTCTGCGCCCTGCTGGCCTCCAGGAGGGGGTTGACAGCTTTGTGCATGTGGTTGATCCTGGGCTGCATGCAGTCAGCTTTCAGATGCTGCCACGCATATGCCATTTTGGGGTCCATGACCCCACCACTTTGAGGCAGATAGCTAGAACTACCCATACCCCCAACACTTTGCGCAAGGTAGCCTGAACTACCCATACTCCCACTACCTTGGTGCTGTGCAAGGTAGCCAGTACTTCCCATACCCCCACTACTTTGATTTTTCCCAAGGTAGCCTGAGCTACCAATCCCAACACTGTTTTGATTTTGTGCAAGGTAGCCTGAGCTACCCATACCACCACTACTTTGATTTTGCGGCAAGTAGCCTGAACTACCTATACCCCCACTACTTTGATTTTGCGGCAGGTAGCCTGAACTACACATACCCCCACTACTTTGATTTTGCGGCAGGTAGCCTGGACTACCCATACCCCCACTACTTTGATTTTGAGGCAGGTAGCCTGGACTACCCATACCCCCAATACTTAGATTTTTTGGCAGGTAGCCTGGACTACCCATACCCCCACTACTTTGATTTTGTGGCTGGTAGCCTGGACTACCCATACTCCCACTACTTAGATTTTGCGGCAAGTAGCCTGGACTACCCATACTCCCACTGCTTTGATTTTGAGGTAGGTAGCCTGGACCACACATACCTCCACTACTTTGGTTTTGAGGTAGGTAGCCTGGACTAACCATACCCCCACTGTTTTGATGGTTCAGTCCAAGGTAGCCAGAACTATCCACTGGCGGGGAGCCAGTCTGATGGTTCCCTCCAAGGTAACTAGAGCTGCTGTCCACTCCTCCACTGCCTGGATGGTTCAGTCCAGGGTAGTTGGAACTCTCCAATCCCCCGCTGCTGCTCTGATTGTCCAGTCCATGGTAACCAGAGCCATTTATGACAGGAGCATAGCTGGCTATGGTAGAACCCAACCTTTGGGCTGCAGAGGAGGCAGAGGCAGACATCTCCAGACTGGTCTGCTTGGGCCTGGGCTCAATATGCACCTGGACCGTCTGTCTCAGCAGAGTTGAGGTAGCAAGAGGAATGGTCGGAGTAAGACAGGATGATGGGAACATCCTCCGACTGGAGAGTGGCATTGGGGAAGGCTTGCTGCTCTGTTCTTCTCTCAGCTTCTCTGCCTGAGAGGAGAGATTTAAGTGAACTGCAACCTCAAATGTAATAGTAAAACAACTAGCAAGTTTACTGCACATATACTGCAAAGACTTGTCTTATAAATTATTGAATCAAATATCTAATTAAACCCTTGTTTAACAAAATCCTAATGGATATGTTAGACAACAGTCATAAGTAAATACTTAAGTAGACTGTCTGTATCTATCTAAAGAAAGGCTTACATTGGAGAGCTGTCTCAGTGAGCTGAAGCGCTCCTTCCAGGTGGCTGCAGCATTGCGGAAGGCCTCGTGGCGGAGGATGAGTTGCTCCACCTCATCAGTCTGGACCTGGGCGTCTCCTCCAGCCCCCCCAGCCACCCTAGAGGAGGAGCTGGAGCTAATCAGGGGCTCCTTGGCCTTCAGCCAGGCCTCCGCCTTCACCGTCTCCTGGGCATACTGGAACTGATCCTTCTCTGAAGGAAAGAAGACGAGATAGGCATGCTTAACCCCATATTCCTTATTATAACAAAGTTTTTGAACATTCACGAACCTCATATACTGTACACATTTATGCTGCATGGGCATGAATGGGTCTTCCATTGACATAAATTAATGATTTACATGAAAGTCTGAGTTTGGCGTGGTTATCTCAACTCTGAATCGGCTAGGTCTTGTGTTGATGTTGTATCAGATGTATTTGATGGCTGTACTGTTCTGTAAAGTGTAACCTACACACGTATAAAAAATGTTTCTTCAGGTCCCCTGTGGGACAGTTGAGCTAATGTAGGCTAATGCGATTAGCATGAGGTTGTAAGTAACAAGAACATTTCCCAGGACATAGATATATCTGATATAACTCCACTGTCCAATTTACAGTAGCTATTATAGTGAAATAATACCATGCTATTGTTTGAGGAGAGTGCACAGTTTTGAACATGAAAAGTTATTAATAAACAAATTAGGCACATTTGGGCAGTCTTGATACAACATTTTGAACAGAAATGCAATGGTTCATTGAATCAGTCTAAAACCTTGCACATACACTGCTAAATTGCACCTGGGCTGGTACAAAAAAATACAAAAATATTGTTGGTTTTTTCTTTGCATTATCTTTTACAATATCTATTGTGTTATATTCTCCTACATTCCTGACACATTTTCACAACCTTCAAAGTGTTTCTTTTCAAATGGTACCAAGAAAATGCATATCCTTGCTTCAGGGCCTGAGCTTACAGGCAGTTAGATTTGGGCTTGTCATTTTAGGCGAAATTTTAAATAATAAAAAAGGGGCGGATCTATTTTAATGGTTCTATTTTGAACCATAATGACTCATCTTTTAGGGATAATTAAAATGTAGGGGTGGTGGCTCATTTGAATATTTTGGTGCTTTGTTTGCGCTAAGCTCTTTCTGTGCAACCATGAGTGAGAATGTCATTCCAGTTTATCTAATCTGTTGCGTTATGTCATGTCTTACGTCAATGCTTGTTAAATATGACTATGGCCAGTTATGGTGTCTTGTGACTAAATCAGTGGTTCCTAATTCTTTCCTTAGGGTCCGCCAGCTGTTCTATAGCTAGCAAATGTGATTCAACTTGTTAATTAACACATTAATAATACCAATGGAATAGCACTGCTATTTGCAGAGTTAGCTCCAGGTAAATGCACTGATTATTTGTAGAACCTTAGGAAATTACCTTATGAGCATGGTTATTTATAGAAACTTCAAAAAATAGTTCTATATAGCACCAAAAAGGGTCCATTATGGTAACAAGCCAAATAACCCGTAGTTGGTACTATATAGAACTATTTATTTTAGTGTGTAGTCTAGTCACGTTGAAACTATTGTTGAAGCCCACACACAAACATAAATATTCATAGTGAAAGCCATGTTGTTCACAAAAACCGTGCAGCGTGAAGATGCCTGCTCTGAGGCACAATCTAAAACCAGTACTCTCGAGCACAAGCCCTTCCATCCTTCCATATAAAGAATTCTGCAGTGCTGCCTGAAAGCTGTTTGTGCTCCCTCCACGGCGCCTGCCAGTGTAGTGAGTCACTCACTGCGCTGTAGCTTCTCCTGCTGTTTGTCCCATCTCTCAGAGAGATCCTTCTGCTTAGCCAGGAGCGCATCCAACTTCTCCTTTATCTGTGTCAAGAGGGAGAGAGAGACGGTTGGGGAGCGTTCAAGATCACAACAAATGGAATGCAACGACAATATATTAAAATATTTGAAGTCAGTCTTGACAGGGAATTATATTCATCATCATGTGACGTTTAAGTGATACACCTCCATTGAAGACAAACCTACACAATATTCATTGCTCTTTTCAGTTATTCATTTTTTGCAGTTTTGCAGCAGGTTTTAACTAACACAGCATGAGTGAATTGTGGTTTTGCTGCATACAGTGTGATGTGAAGTGTGGTTTTGCTGCCTAACCAGCTTGCACATTTGGTTCCTTGGAAGTTGTAGGAACGTATGATTTTAGTTTCACATTAGTTGTGGGAACGAAGCCATAAGTTTCCAGACCGGTAAAACAGAATGCTTTTAAAACATTCTGAGAACAGAAGTGAACGTTTTGCCTGTTCTGGAAACATTTATGTTTAGGTTGCAGGGAGGTTCTGAAAATGTTTTACTTTGGTTCCTTAAGTTTTCCTGGGAGGTTATATTAACGCTTTGAGAACGTTTTTAATAACTTCCTTAAAACTTTCACTGAATGTTTTAATAAGACTTTTAATAACACTGCTAGCTTATTTTGGGTTAACATTTTTGAACTCCAAGAACAGATAAGACACATGGAAATTCATTTACTTATCCTTTAATCATGCGAACACATTTATTTGTTATTGTTCCACGGCATCAAGTGAGATTCAAACCAATAATCTTCTGTTCTCTATCCATGGAATTAGTTCATTGCGCCACCAGGATAGAGCTAGCATAACATGTTTTTTGTTGTTGTTATTGTTGTTGTGTTTTACACCCTTTTTCTCACAACTTTCATGATACACATTTGCGATCCAATTACTCCCCTAACCTGGACAACGCTGGGCCAAGTGTGCGCTGCCCTATTTGACTCCCGGTTGTGACACAGCCTGGGATGCACAGCGATGTAGTGCCTTAGGCTACTGCGCCACTTGGAAGGCTGTGCAATGTTTTTTTTTACCGTCTACTCAAACAGGGTGCAGCCAACACACCTGAACACACTTAATAAAGATGCACTATGGAGTTACACATTACAGCTTTAACGTGACAGAGTTTTATCGATGCTTAAAACAGAATGTATATGTTTTTATCTAACATTCTTAGAACTTCATCTGAGCATTACTAACATTTTCTTGTGGTTTTTATGTAAAGTTTTCTTAACGTTCTTGAGAACATGACTTTAATTAGAATCATGAGGAAACCGGTAGGAAACGTTATGCTGAAGTACTGAAATTCCCACAAAAGAAAGTTGTTCTCTGAACTATTTGAGAACATTTCCAATGTCAAACCAGTTGGAGAACGTTCCATTACCAAACTGTAAATTAAATGTAACCATGTTTGAACTTTTAGGAAATATTCTGTTAAAATAATGAAATACCAAGAAAATATATATTTTTTGTCAAGTTCCTTAAATGTGCTGAGAATGTTCCAAAGCCAAGCAACTATCCTGCACCATTCCCTGAAAGTTGTGGGATGGTTGCATGCAACAACAAAAAAACATAGGACAACCACGCTGTCACCAAGCTCTACGAAACATATGGTTCTCAGAACATTTTGTGCTAGGTGGGTACAGTGCGTAATGAGGTTTTGATACATAAAGTGTGATGTGAAGTGTGGTTTGGATCCATACAGTGTGATGTGTGGTTTTGCTGCATACAGATTCAGTGTAATGTGGTTTTGCTGTATACTTATGTAGGTGAGGTTATATGTGATGCTGACCTCCTCGGAGGCTGGGTTGCCTGCGGCCAGCAGGATCTTTCCCAGCTCCACACATTGCTGTATTGTCTTCCTACGGCCATCCATCTTGGCTTTCAGCTCACCATGCTGTTTCATCATCACCTCTGCAGAAGACGAGTCCCTGGCGGAAGCCACCCCATAGGACAGCGTCAGACAGGAGGAAAGCACAAAATGCAAATGTCAGAAAAGAAGAGTGAAGAGAGGGACCTATTACCATTTTCCCTATATTATACTTTCCAGTATGGTTCTAGCAACTGTAGATACATACTGTAACTAGGCCTGCAAAGTACAGGTCGGCTCAGCTCAGCTAGTGTGAAAAGAGTATGTGTGAAATGTTAGCCAGGTGCTTGACTAGTGAGTTCTGACAAACCAGCTAAAGAAAGTAGAGTTAAATATGTGATGTATCCTAAAATATAAATGAGGACTACTTAAATATTCTAAACAAAAACAACATCTATTTCCCTCATTTCCCACAACCAAATTAAACTGAATGGCAGATATTAAAAGAAATTAGGTCAAGGTGACAAAGCATTTTATTTTTAAACAAAGTAAAGCTTTATTGCATAACATGAATGGGTCTATCTACAGTATGTGCAAGCCAAGAATGTATTAGCTCAACTAGGGGTGCTTGAAAAGGTTACAAAAATAGAAGATAACATACATATACTGAACAAAATATATAAAAAGCAACATGTAAAGTGTTGGTCCCATGTTTCATGAGCTGAAATAAAAGATGCCAGAAATGTTCCATATGAACAAAAAGCTTATTTTTGTGCACAAATGTGTTTATGTCCCTGTTAGTGAGCATTTCTCCTTTGCCAAGATAATCCATCCACCTGACAGCTGTGGCATATCAAGAAGCTGATTAAACAGCATGATCATTACAAAAGTGCACCTTGTGCTGGGGACAATAAAAGTCCACTCTAAAATGTACAGTTTTATCACACAACACAATGCCAGAGATGTCTCAAGTTTTGAGGGAGCGTGCAATTGGCATGCTGACTGCAGGAATGTCCACCAGAGCTGTGCCAGATAATTTCACGTCAATTTCTCTACTATAAGCCTCCAATGTAATTTTTGAGAATTTGGCAGTACTTCCAACTGGCCTCCCAAACACAGTCCATGTGTAACCACACCAGCCCAGGACCTCCACATCCGGCTTCCTCACCTGCGGGATGGTCTGAGACAAGCCACCCGGAGAGCTGAGGAGTATATCTGTCTGTAATAAAGCCCTTTGCAGGGAAAAACTAATTCTGATTGGCTGGGCCTGGCTCCAAAGTGGGTGGGCCTATGCCCTCCTAGGCACAACCATGGCTGCGCCCAAGCCTAGTCATGTGAAATCCATAGATTAGTGCCTAATTCATTTTTTTCAATTGACTGATTTCCTTATATGAACTGTAACTCGTTGACATTTTTGCATGCTGCTTTTATATTTTTGTTTGGTATATACATTACAGATGCATTTCCTTTTTATCCTTAAACTAAGTAGAGCCGATTTATCAAGTCAAGTATCAGAGTTATGAGATTATCAAAATGGCTGACAATTAGCATTTAGTTCAGGTTAGGAGACTTTCCATTACTTACCTGGGGTCGTCCCCTCCAATCTGTCCCATGATGCCCTCCATCCACATGAGCTGCTCGCGCACCACCGAGAAGAACTGCACCTTGTCTGTCACCGAGGTGACCTGCACACGACTGGCCTCACAGGAAACCAGTAACTCCTTCCATGCTGACATCACTTCCTGCTCTTTGCTCATGATGGCCTCAGCCTTCTCTCCGGCATAGATGGTCCTCAGCTGGGCCGCATTTTCCTGCAGCTGCCTTACCTGGAATACACCATAGGACATGCCTCTGTATAGGACATGCCTCTCTAGGACATGCCTCCTTCAAATCATCAACTAATCATGGTTGGTCTTCAGTTTAGAATACAACCAGGTTAATCAGGTGTGCTAGCTAGGGTTGAGGCAAAAGTATGACTCCAGTCATACGGTACACAATATCTTTCATCTTTGCCACTGTGTCCATATTGGTATTCTATTTACTGCGCTATGTATCTTGGGCTTAACATCTGTAACATCCTCATGCCCTCCAGGATCATTACTTATTTGAGTGAATGGTGTTAGAGGAGAGCCAAAGTGCATTGACGGTCCTCTAAGGTCAGAGGGGGACATTTCACCAAATAACCTCGTCTACACTCACTTGTGGACCCCAGGAAGAGTAGCTGCTGCTATCACAACAGCTAATGGTGATCCTAATCAAATACCAATACCTGTGAGACGAGCAGCTGGAGGGCGTGCTCGAAGGAGAGCATGAGCCTCTGCAGGGTGGCAGGGTTGGCGATGCTGGCTTGGCACGCCCTCACCTCTGGCAACTGCCTCATCTTCCCCGCAGTCTGAGCCAAGACCTGCAGCACAGCACAACACAGGACAGACACAAATACAACACCCGGGATATTCACAAATCTAAGTGTCTACACTGTCTACTAGCACCTCCAACCACTATCATGTTTGATGTAATCTAATATATATCCAGCCGAACCGTACTAGTGTTTCTCCCACCATTGTACAGGCAGGTCAGGTCTCCCTACCTAGCTATGTTTCCCTCTGCTTATTGAAAATAATCTTGGGGAACCTAGAAAATAATCTTGGAGAAACACTGAGCTGTACCTCTTTGCAGTCGGTGAAGAACTTGTGCAGCTGGTGTGATGCTGCCAGCATCTGTCTTCGGGTCTCCATGAGCTCCAGTAGGTCGGCCCATGACTCGTTCAGTCCGTCCTTCCACTCAGCTATGGTGGCCGCGTCCGTGTGGCCACAGTCTATCATCTCATTCACCATCTTATTCACCTGCTCCATCCTCTGCTGGCCTATGCTGTTGGTCTCTGAGCAGAACTTGGTGAATTTTTCCTGTAGCATCTGTGAGAGAGAGAGGCCAGAATAAGCTTGGGACCAGAGTTATAGAGGTCAGGTATCGTATTTCACATTTCTATTTCATTTGTCATTTCTATTGCACTTTATTTTGTGTCATTCAGTTGTGTTTTCATGGTGCATTTTGTTGAAAAACTCAAATGCTCACAACAATTATGTTTACTGAATAAACACATGACAATGTAATTCGCCATGGACTGATTGTGACCATCCATCGTCAATTGATTGATTGATTAATTGCCTGATTGATTGATAGACTGACCGTGACATGCTCCAGGTCTTGACCCAGCTCAGTGGAGCTGGCAACGGCCTCCCTCTCAGTGATCCACTTCTCTAACTCCTCCACCTCTCTGTTGAGCTGGTACATCCAGTACTGCTGCTCCAGCTTGGTCTTCCTGTGCTCCACCATGTCCTTCAGAGACACATACAGACGGTCTATGTGGGACTGCTGCTTGGTGATCCCCTCACTGTCAAAGAGAGAGAGGGGGGATATTGAGAGGGAAACTGACACAGTAGACAGTAAAATAACGGATCATTCACTGAAATGTAGTAGCCGATACAAACTGAGGCCGTTTTATTTTCTGTGTGGTCTATGGTAAAATTCCACCTGTGAATTAGCTGTTGTTTGTGGGTATGAGTTGGAGTATCATTGAAGGATGTGTTTAGATGTAGTTTGAGCCTGGGTGTGACTGTCAGTGTGTCTGCCCGTGCCTATCTGGGTGCCCCAGCTCAAGCTGTCGCTGACACTGCTGGGAGAGCATGCCCACTGTCTCAGCGTAGTTCTCCACTGTCGCCTCCAAGGCCAGGTGCTCCTTCAGCAGCTGCAGGGTGCTCTCCTCGTCCTACACAACAGTGACCTCATATTAGGGACAAAATCCAAACCATCAACCAGACATGTACATTTTTTGTAAAAAAAAAAAAAACAGGCACATTAGGCAAATCATGGTAAAGGTCCTCCGGGAGCACTGTGGACTACTAACCAACGGGCCAGTCTCATTCCCACCCTGCCAGTTCAATCTCATGATACCATGCCTCCCATGCGTACCGTGCCCTTCTCCTCATTGATGAGGTGCAGTTTCTGGCCTGCCAGCCAGGACTCCACCTTGGCTGCCTCGCTGTAGTACTGCTGGGCCAGCAGCACCACATCCAGCATCACAGACCTCTTCTCCGCCTCCAGCCTCAGCACCTCCCACACCTGACGCACATGCCCCGCCCCCTCACGCACAAAGTCAACCTCAGGGGTCCGCAGAGAGGCGATGATCCCCGCCCGGTCCAACACCTCCTCCACCCGTGCTTGGCGCCCCTGCAGATCCCTCTGCAGTGTCTGACGGGCCAATAAGAACCAGGGGTCATGTTTAGCTGGGTAAAAATGCCTCGAAACAGAGTGAAATTGGGAGGCATTATCTGAATTTGTCCAATAAGAGCTCACATTTTCGCTTTCCTTTCTAAAAATGTATGGCGGTGTGTCCTGTTGTGTGGGGACTGTAGTTAGGTCTGAGATGAGCAGGGATAGTCATTGAGTTTATACTGTGCTATGAAGAGATAGTGTTGTGTGCTCATATAGAGGTCATCTGTCTCTCACCTGGTTGATCTTGACATGCTGCTGAACACTCTGCAGGTTGTTGCCGTAATCATTAGAGGAGGCC